>NC_025993.2:184149109-184246620 GCF_000442705.2 Elaeis guineensis | reverse complement strand
CTCATCCCTTATCCACTAAAGGCGTGAGGTATGGCTTAAATTAATGCATGAAGTAATTTCATGAGAAACCTTTTCTCATGTAATAAAATGGGGCATAAAAAAAGGGATAAGGTGCAAAGATTGATTGCCCATTCAAATTCAAACTTTATTTTGAATTTGAATGGCCAACCAATCATCTTTATCTATTCATTTGACACATTAAAGTGGGGCGTGAAGAGGGCTTGGCATGAGGAAATAATTCATGAAAGTTTCTTCTCATGAATTCAAATGGATGCAATGGAAGTGAGATGGCGCATGGAGATTGGGTCAAGGTGGTTTCATTATTTAAACCAACCTAATTGAACCAAATAAGTTAGGTCCAATTAGACTAATTTAAACCCAACTTAATTAGGCTCAACAAAATTCTAATCAAATCAGGAATTGACTAAGCCCAATCCCTGATCAAATCATGGACCAAACCATCTCGACGATTAGGTACTCTTAACCTAATCGGGTCAAACCCAACTGAATCCAATTCAATTGGACTTGATCCAAAAATAATTACTCAATCAAATTGAGTTAATTAGTGATCAAATCACTAATTAAACCTCTCATAAATACTGAGTCCAAATTCGATGGGCAATCAGGCATCAGAATTCATCGATATGTAACCCTGATCAAAAATTCCAACCAGTGGGACTCTTGACCCCGGTACCCATAATGTGTGAAACTTATGATCAGAGAATCCTGATTCTTGATCACTGAGTCTCAAACATATAGGATTCTACATCAACCATCAGATCAGATAGGAACCTCTAATGTGTGTGACCCCACAGGTTCGAACCTAAGTCGGTAGCACAGGAACCAATTCCTGTACTAATCGAAGTGACAATCTAGCAATGGTACCCGACGTTTGGATAGATCGAAGAGTCACAATCACAACACTCAGAACCTACATGAATATGATTACTGTATAATTCATCCTTTTGACCCCTGTGTTTAGGATGACTCAGGGTTAAACTGTCAACCCTGATCAGATCATCCGAATCGTGCTCAACTCAAACAGTCCTGTGACTCCTCACAAGGACTACCCTGGTCAAGATTTTGCTAAATTGAAACACGACTATACACAACTCCTGAACTGGAGTGGTCAATCCCATCTTGACACACGCACCGACAAGTCAAGTACTTGACTACACCCAGCAGCCTCCCATCACTGAATTAAAATTTTAGGTAGTCCAGTGCCTAAGTGCAGTGAGTTGCTTGTAAGTCACCGTGGCGGTCTCAGGTCGGAGGGATATTTATACCCATATTCCATTGGAGCAAATCTTGATAGCAGAATAGCTCCGGAGTCGGTCACGTTCAGTGCAGATGTACCCTTACATCTCATCTGTATGCCATACCAGTGTCTCCACACTCATTGGTTGAGAGGACAACCAACTTATATGGCACACAACGACCTATGCTTGATAAATGTTGTCGTCCTTGGTAACAACGTATCATTTGGTCGCGAATAGATTTAAAAACTAAATGATAAATCCTCCTTTGTCAAGTCTAAATAGTCCTAAGGACTTCACCACAACATAGGAGTTCATTAGAAGATGAAATATTTTGTGATGAAAAATATCAAAATAATTTTTATTAATTCATAATTCATGTATATATACAAAAATGAGCACAACCGTCAATAAGCTGACGATTGGCTTTGGGATACTATTCCCAACAATCTTCCACTTGGCCTAAAGCCAATCGGTGCAGTATCTAATACCCATCTTCGACTTGTAGTTGTCGAACTCTTTCACCGCAATGGCTTTAGTGAATGGGTCAGCCACATTCTCCTTTTCGTCGATCTTCAGAAGGTCGACGTCACCTCGATCCATAATTTTCTGGATAAGATGGTAGCGGCGCAGAATATGCTTCGTCCGCTGGTGTGTCTTGGGTTCCTTCGCCTGAGCAATGACTCCAGAGCTGTCACAGTAGAGCAGAACTGGACCAACAAGGGAGGGTGCTACTCCGAGCTCAGTGATGAATTTTCTCAGCCACACCGCTTCTTTGGCAGCATCTGATGCAGCGACATACTCTGCCTCGCAAACTGAATCAGCTACTATGTGCTGCTTGGAACTTTTTCAGCAGATAGCCCCACCATTAAGGGTAAAAATAAATCCCGACACACTTTTGTTGTCATCATGATCAGACTGAAAACTAGAGTCTGTAAACCCTATAAGTCTCAAGTCCGATTCACCATAAACAAGCCACTGGTCCTTAGTATTTCTTAAATACTTCAGGATGATTTTAACAACCTTCCAGTGATTCTCCCTTGGATCAGATTGGTATCTACTCACTACCCTTAGTGAGTATGCCACATATGGTCGTGTACATGTCATGGCGTACATGATAGATCCCACTACCGAAGCATATAAAATCCTACCCATACGCTCTCTCTCTTGAGGTGTTGTCGGACAATCCCTCTTCGAGAGAGAAATTCTATGGCCTATTGGAAGATAGCCTTTCTTGAAATTCTCCATGCTGAACCTCTTCAGCATAATATCAATGTACGTGGACTGTGATAAACCAAGTAACCTTTTAGATCTATCCCTATAGATCCTCATCCCTAGGATATAGGAAGCTTCTCCCAGATCCTTCATGGAGAACTGTGATGACAGCCAAATCTTTATTCCCTGTAATATAGGGACATCATTCCCGATTAAGAGAATATCATCTACATACAATACAAGAAATACTACTACTGGACTATTAGCCCACTTATAAATACATGGCTCTTCTCCGTTCTTAACGAAGCCATACGTCTTGATCGTCTTATCAAAATGTATGTTCCAACTCCGTGATGCCTGCTTAAGTCCATAAATGGATCTCTGTAGCCTGCACACCTTAGACTCATCTGTGGATGTGAATCCTTCAGGTTGTATCATATACACCTCTTCATCCAGCTCTCCATTTAGGAAAGCTGTCTTCACATCTATCTGTCAGATTTTATAGTCCAGATGGGCAGCTATCGCAAGCATAATCCGAATGGATTTAAGCATTGCCACAGGAGAAAACGTCTCATCATAGTCTATACCATAACGTTGACGATATCCCTTGGCAACCAGACGGGCTTTATAGGTTTCCACCTTTTCGTCTGCACCTCTCTTCCTCTTGAAGACCCACTTATACCCTATGGGTTTTACTCCTTTGGGTGGGTCAACCAATGTCCATACATCGTTGACCTTCATGGACTCCATTTTGGATTTCATGGCCTCCAGCCATTTCTCAGAGTCGGATCTCTGCATTGCATCCATGTAGGTGATCGGATCCTCATCATTTTTATCAAGTTCGATAGGATCACCGTCCCGGACCAAGAAACCATAGTATCTGTCCGATTGACGTGGTACTCTACCAGATCACCTTAAGGGGGCTTGAACAATGGGCTTCGGATCTGATCTTACCAAATCCGATTCAGGTTCAGCAACTTGTGTCGATTTTTTCACCTGCCGAACTTCGTCAAGTTCGACCTTAGAGGCAACAGTCCCTTCACCAAGGAACTCCTTTTTCAAAAAGATTGCCTTAAGGCTGACAAATACTTTTTGCTCATCAGCTAGGTAGAAGTAATACCCTTTGTTCTCTTTTGGGTACCCTATAAAATTACACTTGTCAGACCTAGGTCCTAGCTTATCCGTAATTAAATGTTTAACATAAGCCGGACACCCCCAAACCCTAAAGTGCGAGAGTACTGGCTTACGTCCTATCCATATCTCATATGACATTTTGGTTACAGACTTACTCGGAACTTTATTTAGAAGGTAACAAGCCGATTCGAGCTCATATCCCAGAGGGAGATGGGCAGACCAGCAAATCCCATCATGGATCGAACCATGTCCAACAAGGTCCGATTCCTCCTTTCAGATACACCATTTTGTTGTGGTGTTCCAGGAGGAGTCCACTGAGAGAAAATCCTATTCTCCCCAAGATATGTCAGAAAATCATTGAAAAGGTATTCACCTCCTCGATCAGATCGAAGAATTTTAATACACTTTTCAGTTTATTTTTCTACCTCATTTTGAAATAGTTTGAATATTTCAAACGACTCCGACTTATGCTTTATTAAATAGACATACCCATACCTCGATAGGTCATCTGTAAAGGTTATGAAGTAGAAATATTTATCTTTTGCACTTGAGCTCATGGGTCCACATACATCAGAATGTACTAGAGCCAAGAGTTCACTGGCTCGCTCATCTTTTTCAGTAAAAGGTGACTTGGTCATTTTACCAAGAAGACAGGACTCACAGGTTGGAAGTGATTCACAATCACCTACTTCAAAAATTTTTTCTTGAGTCAATCTGTTTATCCTATTTTTATTGATATGACCTAGCCTACAGTGCCAAAGGTAGACTTCTGACACATAATCTATTCTAGGGCGTTTACCGAAGGTTTGAACCACATTAACAAGTTGTGATAGAAAGTAAATTCCATTATTAAGTTGTCCAACAAACATTGTAACACCATTCAAAATGATATTGCAAACGTTTTCTTTTATTAAAAATTGATAACCGTTCATGGCCAAAAGGCCTACAGAAAAAATATTTAATAAAAAGCTTGGATAATAGTGACATTCACTCAGAATTACATTTCGAGAATTGATTACAAGATTCATGATTCCTAATGCTAGAACTGGAACTTTGCTTCCATCTCCAACGTTCAGAAATCTCTCGCCTTCATCAAATCTCCTACTGACCTGTAGACCCTGCATCGAATTGCAAATATGATAAGGACTTTCGATATCTAATACCCAGACAGTAGCATCACAAATGAAAAAGTTACAAGGTGTTATCATATAAGTACCTTACTTCTTCTTCTGCCTGTTCGGGTCTAGGGAGGCAATGTATAGAGGACAGTTTCTCTTTCAGTGCCTCTGCTTCTTGCAAAAGAAGCACTCCGTCTGGCTCTGGTCGGGCTTGCACTTCTTGGTCTGACCCTGTGCAGACGTCCCAGCATGCAGCTGCACCTTCTTATTCTTCTTCTTCTTATTCTTCTTATTCTTCTTCTTCCCTTTCTTAAAGGGTCGACGACAAGAAGAAGACCCTCCCACAACATTCACCGACTCCTTATGGAGCTGGTGATCCTTCTCAAAGTTCTACAGCAACTCCAACAAGCCGTGGTAGTTCACTGCAGGCTTTGTCATCCGAAAATGAGTAAGGAAGGAGAGGAAGAACTTGGGCAATGAATTAAGGATCGCATCCTTATCGAGCTGCTCGTGCAAGGGAAAGTCCAGTTTAGTTAGGCGCTCAATCATTTTGATCATGTACAGTACATGATCAGTGACTGAGGCTCCATCCCTTATCCGAGCATTGAAAATGGCACAACTAGTTTTATGTCTTTCAACGTTGTCAGGCGTGCCAAAGGAGTCGTTCAACATTTAAAGCATCTCCTGTGGCTGGGCGTTCTCGAACCTACGGCTGAACTCATCATTCATTGCCACCAGCATAATGCACTGAATAGTGGTGCAGTCGTTGAGCCACTTCTGATAAGTATCTCAGACCATCCCTCTAACATTCGGGGCTGGCTCCTTAGGTGCCGGATCCGTTACTACATAAAGGATCCGCTCATGCTCAAGGACGATTTTTAATTTTCGATACCAGCTATCGAAATTAGGTCCCATGAGCTTGTCATTATCTAATAATGACCGGAGGGACAGAGTAGTGGCCATAGCTGCATAAAAGAAAATCAGACCTCTATTAGTACATAAATTATAAATACTAAAGACTTGGACTTTAGTCTAAAGTTTCTCCCAGTATTTTTACGAACTGGTAGCCTCAACCTCCAATTCGAGAAATTATTTTAATTTCTTAGTGGATACTAGAATCCACATAGACTACACACGAGCCCAACTTTGGTTGGTCAACCCATGTGCATCTATGGGTAGGTTCATAACCAGTTATTTCTCTAAACAACTTCTAGTAATTGATTTTGCCCCAAAACCTAATCAGTAGGCTTTGGCCTCCATTGAAAAGATCTGGTTAGGTCCAACTATTAACATGATTTGATTTGGTGAATCGGACCAATAAATGATCAGGCCCAACTTTGATCGGCCAACCTAACTACCATCAGAAAGACTCAAACCAAATTATCATATTATGAATGATAATTCCATTAGTCAATAAGCACCAGGCCTTTGGGCCTCCAATGATTATTAAACTAATGAACTCATTATCACTCACTTAATGGGAGGCTATGACTTAGTTATCAATATAACTTAATCATTTTTAGGGATCTAATAATTTTTGAGAATTTTATTAAAAGATAGATGAGAAGAAAATATCCAGCCAATTTCAATCCTCCCACTGACTTCACCAAGTCAGATTAAAAAAAGATTTAATTAAAGCTGGCATTAGGAGTACCTAAATCAGTCAAACTGATTTACCTAATGACATAGGTGAGCCCTAATCACAAAGTGATCTAATCAAAATCTAATTCACCAGGTTGGCCAGGTAAGTGAGATCAATGATGGAGATATGCCATTAACTCGTCAGAGATCGAATCACTGCGAGTAGCTCCCGCTTAAAAACCACTGATCAAAATGCCAAACTTACCTTAGACACCAACCGGTTCATTAGTTTTAATTTGATCAACTTATTAAATAGGGTTCCTCTATGTAGTCATAAATTAAGTCCATCTTGGTCTAGTTAAAGACATGGACCCATTCAACTACAACTATTGGAGTTGAGTCTAGAGTATCTTTGACCTAATCTAATTCAATTTTTGATTATATTTGATCAATTACTCTAATTTAGTCCATTTCTTTAAGCTAACCTTAGGTCTAATCCAATTATGGACCTAATCCATCAAACCCATTGACCCAAAAGTTTATGCAATTGTCTTAGGTCTTAATTCACAATTCTAGATCTACTAGACAACACTTAATTCTTTTTATTAAGTATTTGGGCTGATGGGTCAGGGTTTGGTATTTCGAAAATAATTTTCAAATTTGAAAGGTTTTATTTTCTGTTCACCAAATATGTTGACTCATTTCACAAATAGATCAGCATATTTCATAAATAGCAATCCTATTGCTAATTACATAACAGAAAATAACTCAATCAAAATAAATCATGAACATTCTTTTAGATCTAATCTAACACATTCATGATAAATTTTATAATTGAACCTTTACAATTAATTCCTTTCGCTGCTTCATCTGCATGGAAAATAATTGCAGCGACACCCCTACCGCCATAGGAGACCCCATCGAATGGGAGGAGAGGGCCTTTAAACCCTGCTTTTCTCCTATGATCGGACGGCCATGGCAACCAACCCAATTCGATTACTTGCTACTTAGATCAAATATATCTAAATATATCAATTTTAAAATTTAAATTTCAAATTTCAAATTTCAAATTTTGAATTTCAAATTTTAAATAAATTTTAAATTTCAAATTTTAAAATTTTGAATTTTAAATTTTAAATTTTAAATTTTAAATTTTGAATTTTAAATTTAAAATTTCAACCAAATTTTAAATTTTAAATTTTGAATTTTAAATTTTTAAATTTTGAATTTTGAATTTCAAATTTCAAACTTCAAAATTTGAAATTTGAATTTCAAATTTTTGAATTTTGAATTTCGAACAACTTTCAAATTTCAAATTTCAAATTTTAAATTTTAAATTTCAAATTTAAACTTTTAGATTACAACTTAATCTACGCATGCAAATATATATATCATATCTAAGAACCCACTCTGATACCATTTGTGGGAAATTCAGTGCAGGGGTAAAATAGTAATTTTAAAATTTTTTCAAAATTATGATTTTACAGTGAAAAAATATTAATTAATCTAATTAATTAATATAAATTTATCCTATACTAGGATCTAAATATGATATATAGCATGCATTCATTTAAATTTGAAATTCAAATTCGAACAGTAAACACTTTACTGTAATGTGTTCAGAACACAATACCTTTGTGCGGGTAGTAGATCACCGCAATCTGATCACCGTCGAAAGAGTCTGATCATCACAATGCAGTCACACAGTGTGTCTGGCTTCTACGGATCATCCACACGAATCTTTCGATCTGATCGACTCCTCATGAGTGCTAGCTCGTTGTAGAGCCCTTTTGACGGCTGATGCTGATCGAACTTCTTCGATCGATGTCTGTCGATTCTTCAGATACTTTGGATCATCAACAGACGTGCTTGAGAGGATGTTGAAGATTTTCCTAAAATTTTGTGGGCTCACGACACTCGTAGCTCACTTTCTCACTTCCCGAACCCCAGGCTAAAACTCTAGGGAACTCACCAGAAATCTTGCACCCACTTTTCTTTCTTTTCTTTCTTTTTCTCTTGGAAGGATATGGATTTTCTTCTCATGCATAAGAGTTCTCACACCCCAAAATTTTTCTCTAAAAATTTTTCATCTTTCACGCCCCACTCTTCTCCTCCTTTTATAACAAAGTCAAAAGTCTTATCCAAAAGAAAGGATAAAGATGAGTAATTGCACATTTGAATTCAAATCAAATTTTGAATTCAAATGGACACCAACTCATCTCTTATCTACTAAAGATGTGAGGCGTAGCTTAAATTATGCATGGAGTGATTTCATAAGAAACCTTTTCTCATGTAATAAATTGGATGTAAAAAAAGGGATAAGGTGCAAAGATTGATTGCCCATTCAAATTCAAACTTTATTTTGAATTTGAATGGCCAACCAATCATCCTTATCCATTCATTTGGCACATTAAAGTGGGGCATGGAGAGGACTTGGCATGAGAAAATAATTCATGAGAAGTTCCTTCTCATGAATTCAAATGGATGCAATGGAAGTGAGATGGCGCATGGAGATTGGGTCAAGGTGGTTTCATTTAAACCAACCTAATTGAACCAAATAAGTTAGGTCCAATTAGACTAATTTAAACCCAACTTAATTAGGCTTAATTAGGCTCAACAAAATCTTAATCAAATCAGGAATTGACTAAGCCCAACCCCTGATCAAATCAGGGACCAAACCATCTCGACGATTAAGTCAACTCTTAACCTAATCGGGTCAAACCCAACTGAATCTAATTCAATTAGACTTGATCCAAAAATAATTACTCAATCAAATTGAGTTAATTAATAATCAAATCACTAATTAAATCTCTCATAAATACTGAATCTAAATTCGATGGGTAATCAGGCATCAGAATTCATCGATATGTAACCCTGATCGAAAAATCCCAACCAGTGGGACTCTTGACCTCGGTACCCATAATGTATGGAACTCGTGATCAGAGAATCCTGATTCTCGATCACTGAGTCTCAAACATGTAAGATTCTACATCAGCCATCAGATCAGATAGGAACCTCTAATGTGTGTGGCTCCGTAGGTTCGAACCTAAGCCAGTAGTACAGGAACCAATTCCTGTACTAATCGAAGTGACCATCTAGCAATGGTACCCGACATCCGGATAGGTCGAAGAGTCGCAATCGCAACACTTAGAACCTACATGAATATGGTTACTGTATAATTCATCTTTTTGACCCCTGTATTTAGGACGATTCAGGATTAAACTGTCAACTCTGATCAGATCATCCGAATCGTGCTTAACTCAAACAGTCCTGTGACTCCTCACAAGGACTATCCTGGCCAAGATTTTGCTAAATTGAAACACGACTGTACACAGCTCCTAAACTGGAGTAGTCAATCTCATCTTGACACACGCACCGACAAGTCAAGTACTTGACTACACCAAGCAGCCTTTCGTCACTGAATTAAAAATTTAGGTAGTCCAGTGCCTAAGTGCAGTGAGTTGCTTGCAAGTCACCGTGGCGGTCTCAGGTCGGAGGGATATTTATACCCATATTCCATCGGAGCAAATTTTGATAGCAGAAATAGCTCCGGAGTCGGTCACGTTCAGTACAGATGTACCCTTACATCTCACCTGTATGACATACCAGTGTCTCCACACTCATTGGTTAAGAGGACAACCAACCTATATGGCACACAACGACCTATGCTTGATAAACGTTGTCGTCCTTGGTAACAACGTATCATTTGGTCGCGAACAGATTTAAGGACTAAACGACAAATCCTCCTTTGTCGAGTCTAAATAGTCCTAAGGACTTCACCACAATATAGGAGTTCATTAGAAGATGAAATATTTTATGATGAAAAATATCAAAATAATTTTTATTAATTCATAATTCATGTACATATATAAAAATGAGCACAACCATCAACAAGCTAACGATTGACTTTGGGACACTATTCCCAACACTTAAAATGTGAAAGATTTCAAAATATTTCAGAGTTGATGTAAGATCTTTCACTTTCTGAAGGTACTTCATCATAACGGGGTCTCGAACTTTAAACTTACCTTTAACTTATGCGATAATCAACTATGAGTCGGTAAAGACCTTCAACTTGTCAATGTCAAGCTCTTTGGCAATCTTTAGGCCAGCTAGGAGAGCTTCATACTCAGTTTGATTATTTGAAGTTTTAAAATTATATCGAAGAATATATTCGGTTACAATTCCTTCGAAATTGGTGAGAATGAGACTGGCTCCACTGTCTTATGCATTGAATGCTCCATCAATATGTAGCATCCACACTGATGCTAAATCGACCTCAGGAGTTTTAACTTGCTTTAATTTATCGTCGGATCTATCCTCAAGATTATTGTCACATATGTTACACTCGATGACAAAATCAATCAAAACTTGTGCCTTCATTGACAGTCGTGGATAATATTGAATATTAAACTCACTAAATTTTATTATCTATTTCATCATTCGATCTGAAGTATCAGGTCGGTATAGAATTATCTTCAGCGACTGATTTGTAAAGATGACTATAGGATGTGCTTGGAAGTACGGATGAAGTCATCGTGATGATATGATTAGAGTGTAGATCATTTTTTTCACTCTTGAATATCTTATTTCAGCATTATGAAGTATTTTGCTAGTGTAATAAATTGATCGTTGAATTTGATTTTCATCTTGGACGAGTATCAAACTAACTACTTCTGTCAAAATTGCCTGATAGAGAACAAAATTCCTCCCACTTTTAATTTTATAAGTAATGATGGAGATATCAGATATCTTTTTAAATTTTTGAAAGATTATCGGTACTCGTCTGACTATAAAAAGTCTTTTGCTTGTCTCAAGATCTTGAAAAAGGATAAATATCTTTCCGTCGATCTTGAGATGAATCGGCTGAGTGCAGTGATTCTTCCATTGAGTTATTGTATCTCTTTCTTGAAGCTTGGATGCTTCATATTGATGATAATCTTTATCTTAAAATTAGCTTCAATTTCTCATTGTGATACCAAAAATTCAAAAAAAATTTTGAAAGTTACTCCGAATGCACACTTAGTTAGATTCAATTTCATCTAATATCATCGAAGTATGTCGAAGGCTTCTTTCAAGTTTCGAACATGATCAGAAGTTTGAAAGCTTTTCATATGTATATCATCAATGTAGACTTCCATATTTCATTTAATTTATGCTTTGAACAGTTTATTAATTAGTCGTTGATAAGTAGCTCCAGCGTTCTTTAAACCGAACACCATTACTTTATAACAATAGATGTCTTTGTCGGTTATGAAGGCAGTGTGCTCTTTATCTTCGGATATCATCCGAATCTGATTGTAGCCTACAAAGGTATCCATAAAGCTTAAAAGTCGATGTCTCGAAGTCGCATCAACTAGTTAGTCGATTTTTGACAAGAGAAAACTATCCTTCAAACAGGCTTTATTTAAATTTATGTAGTCGATGCAGATTCTCAATTTTTCATTAATTTTTCTCACCATTACTACATTGACAAGCCAATTGAGATAATTAGCTTCTCTGATGAAGTCAGCCGTAAGGAGCTTGTCGACTTCTTCATCGATAATTTTTTACCTTTCAGGAGCAAAAGGTCTTTTCTTTTACCTCACTGACCTAATTTTAGGATCAATATTCAGCCGATGGGTTATTACTTTTGAAAAAATTTCTGACATATCAGTTGCCAACCAAGCAAAAATATCAGCATTTGCTCTTAATAGATTTATCAGTTGTTACCGCTCCGGATCAAGCAATTACGATCTAATTTGGATCGTCTTCTCAGAATCTCTTTCTTTTAACGGGATAGAAATCAGTTGCTCTACTGGTTCATCCCTTTCTTCATTTTTTATTTGGTCTAATTTATCAATGGACAAAGAGTCTTTAAATTGATTATTCTTTGTAGAGACTATGAAGCAACATCGAGTGAATTATTGATGTCCATGCATTTCTCTGACTCTATTTTTTATTGAAAATCAGATCAATAAATGGTATGTTGAAATTACTGCTCTCAGGATATTAAGTCCAGATCGTCCAAGTATGGTATTGTAGGCCGATGAAACTCGGATGATTGTGAATGTCAGGAGAATAGTATTTTATTGTGGATTTATTTTTGCAGTTAATGGAAGAGTAATTTCTCATTCCACGATAACTGTATCTTTAGTAAAACTGACTAATGATGTAGAAACTCTTTTGAGTCGATCAATCGGTAGTTGCATTCGAAAAAAAATCGAGTAAAAGAGAACATCAGTTGAGCTTCCATTATCGACTAGAATTTTTTTTACATCATAGTTTACTATCATCGTCAAAATGATCGACAGCATCATCATAGAGAGTTGTATTCTTCTAACATTATCTTTCAAAAAAAAATTACATTGTCAAGTCGTCGTTTCTTTGCCGACTCTTCTTCAAAAATTGCCCCCTAGTTCTTCGATCGTCCAGAGATCATATTGATCACTCTCATCATTGATCGATTATTGATCATTTTCTCAGCTTATGGCTGAGGCTGTTGGTCAGTGGAAAGTTGAGTCGAGTGATCTCATCAAAATTTTTCAAAATAGCCACATCGGATCAGGGCCTCTATTTCATCTCTGAGTTGAATACACTGTTCGATATTGTGAGTGTAATTACGATAAAATTGATAGTACTTTTTCTTGTCTCGACTCCTCGGTGGTGTTTTCATCGACGGGGGATATCGAGGATACTCCTCTCCTTCGATCTCCATTAAGATATGCAAATAAGGAGCAGAAAAAAGAGTATAGAAATCATACCTGCTATAATTGTTCGACCTTGGACTCCATTGACAGGGTGAAGTTCGTTTATTGATCGTTGACCGACTTGATTTGGTCAGAATTTTACTTTTTTTTATTTCTTTTTCTAACTTTTTCTTTCTATCTGGCACCGGTCAGAAGTACCTTCATCCGCACGAATATACTTGTATGCGCACTCCAAGAATTCAGCATAGGTCCGAGGAAGAGTCTTATCCAGAGAACAAGCAAATCTGGATCTCTTCAAACCTCTCTTCATGGTCGACATGACCATATCTTCATTGAGGTCCTTGACCTCCAGTGTGGCCGTGTTGACGTGAGCCACAAAATTCCTCAATGTCTCTATCTCGCCTTGCTTGATGGAGAAGAGACTGTCTGATGTCCGTGGCACCTTTCAGCTAGTGCTGAAATAAATCATGAAAGAATGCTCAAGCTCCTTGTATATAGGAGAAAGAATGTTCAGCTAAAGCTCAGAACATCAGGCTTGAGCAGCTTTCTGAATAGTTGCTGGAAAGCTAATATATAGGAGGATGTCGATTGCCTCTTGTATCATCATGAGAGCCTTATATCTCTCCAAATGATCAATTGGATCAGTGGAGCCGTTATATGGCTCCATCTGCGGCATCTTGATCCGAAACAGGATCAGCTCGTCCAGGATACGTTGAGAGAGAGATTGGATAGTATAAAAGTCATAGTCGTTGGAGGACTTTCGACCTTCCACTTGAAGTCGGACAAATTGATGGTCGATCTTCTTGATCTTGCGCTCATAGTCATCGAACCATCATTGCTGAAAAAATCTAGGGATAGAATCCCTTGAAGAACTCGAAGATGGAGAAGCAGAAGATACATATGGCCTCTTTTCCTTCTTGATATTGTGTACATAGAAAGGAAAGAAAAATCACCGTGAAGGATGAGTGGCATGATAAGAATGTCAAGAATGCGGTTGCTCGACTCGGTGAGAGCATCGAGACGATCGTCGTTCTGAAGATAAAGAGGATGAATATCATGGAGGACGGTGGCTGTGCTTAGATGGCACTGAGTGAGCCACCGATGGTTGCTGCTATTGCTGTATCTATTGCTGTTGGAGGCTGTGGACCACTTCCGTCAACACTTTCATTTGCTATATTAGAGCAGCAATTTATACATCCGTAGTGATTATTGGACGCGAAGAGCTGGGCTCTGTCAATGAAGGAGGAGAAGGGAGATCTTTCCAGCGGAAAGATTGTCTCGTAAATCTTATAGAATTTTGAGCTTTAGTCTTTGCCATAATCGCTCGTATTCGTATCCCTACCTGGTGCGCTAATCTGTTGTGGCCAATCTCTTTTTGCTCCTTTTGCTGGTGGAAAGCACCTGCAAAATGAAATCCACACTGATCGAAATTGTGTCTGATGAAAATCCTTCGATGCTTAAGTCAGTGGAGAGTGGTGAACACCAGATGAATATTTAAAAAGACAGAGTTTCAGCTCTTAAGAGACCTTACCAAATGCTATTCATTTACCTCCTTTTATAGACAAGTAGTTGGTAACCATTTGCAACTGTTAGACATGTGGGTCTTGCTCATTCCAGCATTATGTGTCATGGGATGGATGCTTATATCTGCCACTGATCATGTTTTGACCATTATGCGCTTTCTGCGCTAGTGGTTTCTGGTAAGTCGACTATATATCGGTAATCAAAATATGTTGATCGTATGTCGGTAGTTGTGGAAGTCCGAACGAGCATCGGTCGGTAACTCTGATATACCGATGGTCATCGATCTAAGATTAGTCGAATTGTCATAGTTGGAGTTTGTCAAAATTGAGGATAGCCGACTATCAGTCAGCCAACTGATCGAAAGTCGGCAGGTCGTGTTTATCAGGCCGATCGAAAGTCAAAATTGGAGAGTTGGCCGAATCGCCTCAACACACACACACACACACACACACACACACACACATATATATATATATATATATATATATATATATATATATATATATATATATATATATATATATATATATATATATATGTATATATAATCCCCTTGCATGCTCGAATTTAATTTTGAACCTTGTTTTAATAAAATTAAAATCCTATAGGCAATGTACTGGACTTTGGTCTTTATACGTATATATGTATGGCTAGTTTAAGGAGATGGATAGAATACTGCTAGTGCTCTCCCTCTGTCTTGTGCAATTCTTCAAGGTGCATTATCATCTGTCCATCTATAGCCTTCAGGATTGAAAAGTGAATATGTGAGGCAGCTTGTGCAGCTGTATTGTTGATCTCAACAATTTATGCTTTTCCATCTTTTTGTCTTCTTGATCCTTCACCAGGATTGAGTTGTTCATGACAATACTCCTTATCATATAAGTTTGCGCAATTTCAACAATTGCCGCTTATATTACAATACATAGGATTAAAGATTGCAATTAATCCCTCAATGCTAAAGATTAGAAATTGATTAAGCCATACATTCAAAATCATTACTAGTTGTTGAAGGGGATCAATAATCTTCCAAGATATTCATGCAAATTAACAAGTTTCTTAGGATGATAAAATCGATGACAACTGTATAGATAACATCTATTTCGTAGCATTGTATAATATTCAACTTCGTATCAAGCAAAAGATGCATTAATATGAATAAATTTATTTTACTCATATGATAAAACTATGTTTACTAAATTTGGCCGGTAGCTTATCGGTCTAATACTACAAAGTATTTGGATCGAAGAATCTTTTTTTTTTTTTTTAAATTTCTATTGTAATATGTGTTTTTTTCTTAATTTTTAATCTAATATCCCTTTCCATGGAGAATTTACTATATATTATTAGTGAGTGGTATATTGCCCGTATTTTGTTGGTCTCTTTATAATTAATGTATTTATTGCTCATACTTATAAGCTTGCTCTGTACAGCTAAAACTGCAACCCATTTGTTGATAAACATATAAATATAGTTGAACTGACAGTTCAGACTCCATCGATCTAGAAGGACCTGATTGAGTTTGTACAAATTATAACCGGCATCCACCTACTTGATTTCTTGATACATCACATGGATACATGGCTGTGATCACTCCGACTGAGTGACAGCAGCGAGGCACGTGGGAACGCACTCACACGTGAGGCGTTATATCAATATGATATGTTATCAAAGCACGATGACATGTGGTAATACATGCGTGTATACTGTGGGCTGCATGTATGTCGTGGGCTGTATAGGTATGAACGGTGATTCATCGAATGGGACCGGAGAGCAGGAACTAAATACAGAGCATATCCATTTATTCCTAGTGGCCAGATTTCCTTGGCCCGATGCATTTTCCCAAATTTAAAGCCGGTTTGACTGGAGTCCACAACGGAGATTTTCCCCTGAAGGCCGTTTGATGTGCGCGATGATATATATCCAGACACACACGATCCAGCTGTTCTCTTTTAATGCACGTGAACATACAATACATGTAAACGAGATCAAAACACCCGGTCTGAACAGCGAAACCTTGCAAGCAGCCAAACGTTGCGCAGCACGTAAGCATAATGTTCCCAGCACCTCGTGCACAGCGGCCAAACGGGGGTTTAAATCCATCAAAACGGATAGAGCACAAATATTGCCCGGAAATTACATTATTTAATGATCGTAATCTTCTCACACGGAGTGAGTTTTAAAATTATTACGGTGCAGTCCATCTGGCCCCAGTATCCATCACAGTGTCGCAACCCTTCATGCACGTGACAACCCCCCCTTGGTTTACGCATAAATAGCGCCCCCAGTCCCAGGAGTGAAGGGCCACAGCCTCCAACGAGGAAAGAAATTATCACATTCCTATCATCGTCCTTCTCTTTGCTCCCCCACTCCCTCTCTCTTTGGGTCTCTCGACCCTCCCCTTATCCAAAGCCTCTCTCTCCGAGCTAGCCCTCGAAGCCATGGCCCGTAACAAGGTGAAGCTCGCCTGGATCGCCAACGACGCTACCCGCCGCGCGACCCTGAAGAAGAGACGAAAGGGTCTGCTGAAGAAGGTGCAGGAGCTGAGCATCCTGTGCGGTGTTGAAGCATGCGCGATCGTGTACGGGCCGAACGACCGGGTGCCGGAGGTGTGGCCGTCGCCCCCGGAGGCGGCTCGGATCGTGGGGCGGTTCAAGAGCATGCCGGAGATGGAGCAGACGCGCAAGATGGTCAACCAGGAAGGGTTCCTCCGCCAGCGCGCCGTGAAGCTGTTGGAGCAGCTCCGCAAGCAGGAGCGCGAGAATAGAGAGATGGAAATGAAGCTGCTGATCCGCGAGGGGCTCAAGGGACGGAGCTTCGACAACCTCGGCATCGAGGATGTCACCTGCCTCTCCTGGATGCTTGAACGAAAAATAAAAGAAATTTATGATAAAATGGATGAGATAAAGAATAAGGTGACTGTTAACCAAGTCGCCGGCGGCCCGTCGGCACTGCCACTGCAGGTCATGGCTCCTCCTCCTGCTGCTCCGATCGGGCCGGTCGTGCCCAAGGAGAAGACTACAGTGGAGCAGGCGATGGAGGCCCTCCAAAGGCAGAACTGGTTCATGGATATGATGAGTCCATGGCCTGAGGACTTCTACCAGCCTGCTCAGCCGATGGATCCTTACCAGCCTCCTCCTCCTGCACCTCTGGACCACACCATCCCATGGCCGGATCCATCGTTCCCGTTCAACTGAATGTGGGGTTGCTTCGTAGCTTGTTCTGGTATCTGGTCTCAGTCGTTTGTTTTGTGTGCTGGGTTCTGTCGTGTCCTCCTGTTCGGTGCTGGTTATCTATGTCTTTTCGTCGTCGTCGTTAGTGTCTCGTTCGGTCAGTCTTTAGCTCGTACTTGCGAGTGCATGTGTCCTTCTTTTATCTGTTAGGGTCTGTCCTTGTGGGTGGCATGTCTTTATCAAAGACGTGTCTCGTCAAATCTTACAGTTATCTTTGTCATGTCGATGTCTCTCGATGTGCCTGTCAATGTCCATGGAATATTGTAGCATGTGTCTCAAGAAAATAAAGTTATCATTTTCTGGATGTTGGACTTTTGAAGATGCTAGTGTTGTTTCGTATGTACTACTTGTCTCTTAAAGTGTACAAGATTCAAGATAGCTAGTTTTACCAAAAACGATCCTATTTCTTTTTCAGGAAATAAGCTTCTTCTCAAGAAATAACTTAAACGAGACTTTGGGATTCTTATTTTTTTTACTATTTTAACTTTGATAAGTTGCAACATGAATGGAGAAATAATAAATTTGACTCCTGGATGTGGAAAAATAAAGTTTTGTGAAGATATCCTCTAAGTTGGAGGAAGAGACTTATAAGGGTAATGGTTGTATTTTTTTTGTAGAAGAAACAAAATAATAGTTGATAAGAGAAAAACTCATCTTTTAGAGCTTGTTGGGATGTGCAATAAAAAGTTTGAACCCTCTATGATGCATATTTTGCACTGCAAAAGATTGTGCAACTCTAGATTATTGCCTCATACCGAATATAGCATATGGAAGATCAATCATAGCTATCTATCTCCGAGATGAAATACGTGGTGGCTATGGCCAAGATTACACAACTTTTGTCGTGCAAAACAACATGATAAAAAATCCCGACATATGTGGCAAATTATCTAGATATTCTATAAATGGTGGTGGTTGCAAATATTTTGGTGAAATGTTTAGTGCGAGAGATAAAATTTTCTAATTAGGAAAACTTTGGTTTGTAGAGTTTCTAAAATAAGGACATTTGAGACCGAATATGGGTATAGCTTTCGCGCGAAAGGATTATTCACCTTCCTTTTAATGCTCATTGTGAGATGGATGCCAATGGATGAATGATGGAGCTCGAAGAGCTTTGAGATCCATGCTGTGGGTGTTCCAATGGTCATCTCACACTTGAGGAAGGAAAAACCTTCTTTCGCACAAAAGATACAACCTGATTCCAATGGAGATAACATTTAGAGGGAATCCACTATATATCATAGAATTTAGGGATTGTATGCTCCCCAATGTCCTAGATTCCGCTATTTTTTCTTATCATGGTTGGATTTCTCTATTAGAGATCCATTGTGTGGGCCTCGGATAATTAGTTCAGACATCCAAACAAATTCCTTAATAAACAGATTTACTATATGTTAAAAAAAGAAAAGAAACGGTTGAAAGATAATGCGTGGAAGATGAAATCTCAGATTAGATCGAATAGTTATGGTATTGTTGGCCGGCAACTTGTCCTTCAATGAAGATACAGGTTATTCTTTGACCCTTGTTTTCCTTGGGTAAAGAAGCTTTTCTGCTTAATAGACGTTTCGGCAATCAGAACTTGGTTTATAGTTGCACTTGGTTTTGGAAAGCTATGTTGGACTCCTTGACTCGATATGTCCTTAATTTGCTTCTGGTAATGACAACAATATCAGCTTCTGGAATGAGCTGGGTCGACACTCTTTGGTTTCCCTCTTCCCTAACCTTGTACAAAATGTACCGCTTGTAATCTACCACCAGTACGTAGCTCCATTGCGGTGATCAGCTAGGGGTCTAATACATAGAATACAACATTTCGCCTTCCTCTTGGGACGACTTGGATGCAAGAACTTCAGATCCTGAAAATCTTCTCCATGAATATCAATTCCATGCATCTTTGCAGCCCACCTGATCAAGTCTTTTTTTGACTGAAAGCCCACCTGATCAAGTCAAATGATAGTAGAATACCTTGGTGTTCTATGAAATCCTTTTTACAAATTCTTGAACAATAGTAGGATGATCTGTACTCCAATGGTCTTTGTTGTGTAAAATATTGGTTTTTTTTTTTTTTTTTTGAGATTTTTGTATTGCTTGCTACTGCATAGATTCCAAACAGGAAAAGTGCGTGCTAAAAATGATGGACCATTGCATTGATTGGCTACGCTTTCCACCTTTTTTCTTTTTTGATAAAATACCCTTTCCACCCTTGCAACGTACGTAGAACATCGACTATGTACATTCTCTTCCATTGTCGTTTTCCTTCACACATTTGGAAAATTATTACAACTGTATGCAAGGTACATGATCGATCTTTTTTCCTCCACTCCCGTCGCCAACCTTTAGATAGCATCTTGGAAAAAATTAGGATCTTAAAAGAAAATTTGGATCATAAAGGAGCGCATTTAGTAGCTTGGAGGGATGTTTGTTAACCTAAGAGTCTTGTTGTGGCCTCCATCTTCCACATGTCAATACATGGATATTACCTCTGTTGAATGAGGCCTCAGCTATCCTTGTGGGAGGTAATTCGGGTAGGCCTGATATAGTTGTGACTGGGCCAATTAGGGGTTGCTTACTATATATATGTTCATATAGAGCTTGAAGGTTGTGGCACAGAGGGGTCTTTGCTTGGTGCAATGGTAAAAGCTTGGACTGACAAGTGCGGTGACATAGGTCAAGTTTTGAAACAGTCATTTTGTACAAAAAAAATGCTAATTAAAGACCAAATCGGTCCTTCATCCCTCCCTAGACAAATTTCCCTCATATTCATGCTTTGGACTACGACATGATGGTTTGGAGCCCTATAGGATACCATCTTCAAATGACTTGAACTCTTGTGCCTCAGACTCCATCGCCAAGGCATATCATCCATTTTTTGTTAGGCTGCCAATTGGACATCGAGGACTTCAATCACATTCTTTTCTAATAATGTGATGGTGTCATTGCCTTTTGAATTTCCATTGAATGGCTTGAAATATGTTGCTAGCATCACTTCTGTAGGCCATGCTTGTGACTTGAGAAGACCTACTTCGATCGGCCGAATTTAGAGCTTAAAAGATCCCTACTTGTTTATATCCAACGGGTTATTTGGAAGAGATAAAATGTGAAGCTGCTTGGAAAGACGAATCAATTGTCAACCTAGTCTTAAAGCCATGCGTGCATACCAAAGGAGATGGATTGAAGAACTTATATATGTGAGAAGAGATTCCCTTTAAATAAACTTTTTAATAGGCAAAACTCAACCAAAAACCTTATACGGTGCATAAAAGGTATATATGGTTGCCCATGAAATTTTGGCCTATTAATGCAACAGCTCTAGAAATAAATCATCCTATATAAGTTGAACTTTGAGAAACCCTTCGGCAAGATCAATTGGTGCTTTTTGTTTACGATGTTGTAAGTATAGGCTTCCCTTATAGATGGTCAATTAGATTGCACTCTTCTCTCCACTTTTTCAACAGCTTTTCTTATGTATGATCGCCTATAGCAGATGGATTGGATGCAAATAGAGATCGAGGTGAGTTGACCCTTCATCTCCTACTTCTTCATTCTTATCATAGACATGCTATCTAAACTTCTCAAACAAGCTAGAACCATTGGTCTAACTAGAGGTATTGGTTGCCACCCTTGCTTTTGAAATCTCAGAAGAAAAATGTTGTGCATAAATATAGAAGAAAATGAAGCATAACATGGCCACATTATTGCAAGCTAAAAGAGAAAACCTCCCTTTTATCCATGTTGGGCTATCACTAAGTGATGGAAGCTACCTAAATAGTGTTTGAGACCTCTCCTAGAGAGAATTGATGCAAGACTTGTTGCTTGGAAATGTAGGCTATTATCCATAGGGGGTAGGGTCACCTTCATCAATTCTTGTTTCGACGACTCTTTTTTCTTACTACATGTCTATCTCCAAGCTTTTTGGATAAATTTTCTATAGGATCGACCAAATAAGGTGAGCCCTTCTTACGGAAAGAAAAAGAAAATGTTAGCAACTTCAACTACCTTATTATTTAGAATAGTGTTTATCATGATAAGAAAGTGGGGCGGGGTGGAGGGAGGGGGTGGGTTTTTGGACTTGAGAACGTTATAAATTTGAATCCATCCTTATTGCCACAATGGGCTTGAAAATTGATAAAAGTTAGGATTGAGAGCACCTCAGAGGAAACAAATTAATTAACAATGAGTTATGCTTGGAGAGAAATGCTTAATTCTTTCTTAAGAAGAAAGCTTCAATTAATATAGTCATATGTTATATCCTCAAAACTTTCTACTATAGGGTAGCGTTTGTGGCGAAGGCATATAAAAGTTGTCAGTTAATTCTAAACTCTCTATTACTTTATTGAGAAAGGCGCATTATCAAGATTACTTTCTATTCTTTCCCATTATTTTTTTATAACTCTCTGTACTTCTAAATACTCTTTTAGTTAATAATGCAGGCAAAAGTATCTGACTTCATTATTTCTCAGAAAGAAAAGAAGCATATATAGTAGAAAACCCTAATTTGGGCATGAAGGTCAGTAGGAAATCATACTAAAAATAGAATGGTTTTATCCAATAATAAAAAGAAAATACACTAAATTATTCGATTACAAAAATATAAATATTTGGTGAAAATGAATGTCTACTTTTAATAGAACGAAACCAAGTTTTATCTTTCATTTGAAAGACGAAATCTCCTTATTCCATGTGAAACCAATGTTGGATCACCCACCTCACAAATCTCAATGCGCTCTAAACTCCTTGATTACCTATCAGTGTAGATCTCAAAGCAAGCAGTTGATGGTCCAATAGTGGATGAGTGCAAAGGAAGAAGAATCCTTCTTTTGCATGAAAGATACACCCATGCCCTTTATCAAAAATCTATACAACTTTTGATCAACTACCTCCAAATCCTATGCTGCAAATTTTTTGACTGCTGCAAGGTATAGCATCTAGCTGATCATAATATTCATTACTCATAACTTATGTTGCATTAGGAAGTCTCGACATGCCTATCTTCGATAGGTCATCATCCTCTCTTGAATAGGTACTCAATATGGCTATTTTGTCCATGATTGCAGAGTACTATAAATCAATGGAATTTTCTACCAACCTAAGTCTCATGGCATTAATTTTCAACTTTTCTTTTTCACCTACTTCTAGTAGATCCTTTTATGTATCATGGAAGTCACCCCAAACTAGTTGGACTAAATTGAACTTTGATGGTTCAGTCATGGATAATGGATCAGCTATGTATTGCTGACTTCATTACCAAGGTTTCTATGAAACCCTTTGGCTACTAGGGCTATATCTAGTTCTATAATCATACATTGCCCTTTTCGGGGCTTATAACTTCTTGGGAGGGTGTGTGGCCTATGCCTGAATTGTTTCTTGGCGTCCAACCCTAGATAGATTGAGATTCTTCAATAGTGGTTGTTGTCTAAAGAACCAACTTTTCTACTTATCCATGCACGGTGGATATCTCACACAAGCATGTTGTCTTGCTATCAAGCCTCTCATACACACAAGGAGGCTATAGACGAACAAAAATCATATGGGGCAGGCAATATAAAATATCATATAAGGCGGGTTTCATAGTTTGCCATATTTCTCTTGATGTCAAATTTAAAGAATAAATCTAAAAGTCAAAAATCTTTTCTAGTAATGGAGTTATTAGATTTATGATTAAGGCACTCTCTTTCTTTCTCGTTTTTAGTACAAACTTTTTAGCGACATATATTATATAATCATATGATACACATTAAATATATAGTCAAATGATATATACTATAAGCTTTTTTGATACACATTTAGCAATGACTCAATATATACCTACAACTAAATTGATATATAGTTTATCGAACTTAGTATTCACTAGTATACAGTATATGAGCAAATAATACACACTAGATGGCTTACTAATGCATACTGTAAGATTTTTTGATACACACTCAATAACGATACAATATACATCTACAGATAAATTGATACATAGTTTATCAAATTTAACATCCATCAGTATACATTATATGATCACTTGATATATATTTAGCAAAATATTCATCCAACATCTCAATACACACCTTTAAATAAAATTATACATGATTTTCTTGAATTTTAGATATAAAGATCTTAGAAAAGAAGAAGAATTTATAAAAAGAGAAAGGAACTCAAGGAAGACCTCATAGATAGAAGAGATGGTGCATGAAATTTGAAAGAGAAGAAAGAGACTCCGAGGGAAGACCTCATGGATGGAAGAAACACTACAAGAAAAGCAAATTTTTACGATGAATTTATTTACGATGAAAATATTTTCATCGCAAATAAGCATATTAACGACGAAAAATAATTTTCGTAGCTAATTATTAAATATTTATGATGTAAATAATTTTTTATCGCAAATAGCTCCATATTTGTGATAAAAAAAAATTCATCATAAATACCAATTATTTATGATAAAAATAATCATCATAAATAATAAAATATTTATTTTTAATTTTTTTATTTTTAAATATTCATGATGAAAATATTTTCATCATAAATAATCTTAGTCTTTGTGATGAAAAAAAATCATCATAAATACAAGTTATTTACAATAAAAATAATTATCATAAATAATAAAATATTTATTTTAATTTAATATTTTTAAATATTCATGATGAATATATTTTCATCATAAATAATCTTAGTATGTACGATGAATATTGATTTTTTTACATAAATATTAATTATTTATGATGAATATTTTTTATTGTTAATACTGAAAAAAAATAAAAAATTTTAAAAATTTAAAAATTATAGATTATTTACGATGAAAATATTACGTCGCAAATATGGGAGTATTGACGATAAAAACTGTATTTTCATCGTAACTAGCGAATTATTTATGATGAAAATTTTTCGTCACTAATACATAAAAATATTCAAACATATTAAAAATTTAAAAGCCACAGATTATTAGCGACTAAAGTATTACGTCGCAAATATTGAAGTATTGATGATGAAAAAAGTATTTTCATCGCAACTAGCAAATTATTTATGATAAAAATTATTCATCGTTAATACATAAAAAAATTCATATTAAAAATTTAAAAATCATAGATTATTAATGACTAAAATATTACATCACAAAAATATGATTATTTACGATGAAACAGATTTTCTGTCGCCAATACTCACCTATTTAAGATAAATTTTTTTAGTCATAAATAATTAAAAAATAAAAAAATTAAAATAAATTACAAACTATTTGCGATAAAAGTATATCCGTCGTTAATAGTTCAATTATTAGCAACAAAAAAATATTTTCCATCATCAATAAGTATGTTTTAAAAATTTAAAAATAAAAGATAATTTACGATAAAAATTATTCATTGTAAATAATGAACTATTTACGATGATAAATTATTTTATGATCATAAATCATCAATTATTTTATGATCATAAATCAGAGATGGCAGTATGTAAGAGGAGGAGGAGTACACTCACAGGTTAACGATTAGATTTTGATTTTTTTATGTATTTTGTTATAGTATTATTTAATTATCTTCTATACTTTTTGTCCTCTTTAAGTATCTATATAGAGTGCGTTGTATACAAGTAAATGGTATTGAACATATTAATAGGATGCATAAGGCCTCGTTGGCTAAGTTTTCTATGCTTTTTCCATTATAGCCCATTGGGTACCAGAGTTCATGCTTCCTGCATGATCCAATCTACATCCGAACTGCTACTTCTTTTTCTTTAGTAAAATCACTTTGAACCTAAAATCACTTTGAAAAAGATATGTGTATATATATACATATATACATATACACACATATATATACATATATACACACACACACATATATACATATATTATTGCATTATTGTGGCTAAGAGATGAATGAAAAATAAATGAAAAAAAACAATATGGGGAATAAGACTTGATCAGAAGAAATTCTCTTTTAAATGAGAAATTATTTTTTATTGATTATTAGAGATGAAAAAAAAATTTCGTTGCTAATTATGTACTTAGCGATGAAATTATATATTTTTATCGTAAATAATATTTTCTCAAGGAAAATTTCTGTTTCGTCGTAAATATTTTTTTCGTTAAGATTATGTACAATAAAAATTTATTATTAGCGACTAAAAGTTGCGTCGCTAATACCCCACATCCCATCAACTCCCATCAGAAATCCATTTTTCTTTCTCGTTTCCCCCAGCAGTTCGGCTTCTTCTCCCTCTCCCGCGAGCTTCCTCGTCCCCCCTGCGGCAGTCTGGCTTCTTCTCCCCCTCCGACGAGCTTCCTCCCCCCAGCGTCCCATGTGCTGTGCCTCCGATTTCCTCCATCGTCTCGGTTTCCTCAGCCGTCGCCGCTGCCATCGAGGTGAGTCGACTTCATCTTTTTTCTTGGGGGGGTGGGTTCAGGCCGGGGACGGGGACAGGGAACGGCCTAGGGCCGGCGTGCCAGGGACAGCGTGCCTGGGCCAGGATGGCGGGCCGCAACCACGTGGGGCTTGCGGGCCACGGCCACGTTGGGCCTGCGTGCCGGGCCTGCGGGTCGGGCCGACGACGATGGGCTGGGGAGGGGTCGGGGCCGACGAGTTGGAGCCGGCGACTCTTCATTTTTTTTTTTGGGGTGGGTTCGGGTCGGGGATGGGGACGGGGAACGGCATGGGGTCGGCATGCTGGGAACGGCACGCTTGGGCCGGGACGGCGGGCCGCAGCCATGTGGGGCCTGCAGGCCACGGCCACGTGGGGGCTGCGTGCCGGGGCCTGCAGGCTGGGGAGGGGCCGGCAAGCCAGACCCAGAGTCGGCGACGGCGAGCCGGGATGGGGTCGGGTTGCAGCTGTGCCGGGGCCTGCGGGTCGGGCCGGCAATGGCGGGTCAGGGAGGGGCCGGTGCTGGCGAGCCAGAGCCGGAGTCGGTAACGACGAGCCGGGGTGCGGTTGTGCCGGGGACGGTGGGTTAGGCATGCGTGGCCTGTAGGCCGCGAGGCCTGCGGGCCGGGCATGCGTGGGTTGGGGTGGGTTGGGCCTGGATGGGGTCGGTCGGGCCAGGTTCGATCGGGCTGGCGCGGGTCGGGTGGAGCTGGGTCGGGTCGGGCTGGGGCCTAGGACGGCGGAGCTAGGGTGGGGCGGGTTGGGCTGGGTCATGTCAGGCTGGGGCTAGTCGGGTGGAGCTGGGTGCGGTCGGGCTGGGGTAAGTCAGGCCAGGATGGGGCGGGTCGGGGATGGTAGGGTCCGAGCCGGGTCGGTTTCGGTTCGGACCGGGATGGGGCGGGTCGGGATGGGGCAGGTTACGCTGGGACGAGTCGGATGGAGCCAGGTCGGGTCGGGTTGGGGCGGGTAGGGTGGAGCCGGGGCAGGTCGGGTTGGGTCCGGTCCGCATCGGGCCGAGCTAGGGCAGGTGGGGTCGGGATGGGGCGGGTCAGATCAGATCTTCATGAGGATGAAATATGATGCTGAAATTATTATAATTGTTGCATATTATTTTTTAGTATTACTGCTGAAGTTAGTTAATTATTTGACTAATTATTTTTTCACTAACACAATGCACATTGCTGTTACTTGTTATAATTAAATTATTTTATGTGCTATTTTGTATGTTGCTGAAATTATAAATAAAAAAGATATTTCTATTTTAGAAAAAATTCTATTGAAATTTTTGATCAAGAAACTTCAATACGAAGTTATTCTTTTTTGATAAATTAAAAATTCATCTTCGAATGCACGTTCAAAGATGTTACTTATATTACATTGAGCCGTAGATTTTCATTCAAGTTTCGATCTTCATCAAAATTTGGATGCCCCGTATTCAGACTTTTTGAAATAATAATAATATTATTATTGTTAATAGTTGATATTTTATTTTATTATGTGGTATTCAGTAGTTATCTGTCCATTATTCTTTGGATATATGGTGGATAGGGTGCGTGGGCACCATATCCACATCATATACTTGGAGAATCATGGAGAGATGCTGTCGAAATTTTCATAAAAATTAGATAAAATATTCATTAATAATAATAATGAGATTATTACTTTTCTGAAAGGGATAGGACCACGCATGTTAGTAATGATTTGAAAAGGATAGGATCATGCATTTTTACTTCATAAAGAGATAGGGCCACACATTTTCTGTGTTAATATTCGGTCTGCATGTCTTTTTTAATATGTGTTATTTTGCATGTTCAGTCTGCATATCTAGATCTAGATCGAGATTTTGGCTAAAATTTGGAATGCGATTCAGTCTGAAATTCGGATCGGGATCCTGAATATCACGGAATTTTTTTTGGTTGTTAATGATTTTGTGTTTATTGTTAGATGAATATCAACAAAAGTTGGATGAATGCTAGAGATATTTTTTTGTCTGAATATCGAAAAAGAGTTCGAGATTTTATTGACTTTGTACAGCATAAGGCTGACAGTGCTAGTCGGATAAAGTGTCCATGTAAGAGATGTGTCAATATGGTATATCGTCACATAACACTTGTTGAGGAGCATTTACTACAATATGGTATGGATAAGAAGTATACTTGTTGGACATGGCATGGGGAGGGTGATCCAAATGAGGTGGTGCGCGATGATGACGATACTGAAGATGATAGTGATGCTGATGGACCTGTCGAACATAGTGGTATAGGAGAATTGTTAGATGATTTACATCAAGATGCTTGTTCGAATGTACGCATGAATACTGCTGCATCTGAAAGTAATTCTGATCATGAATATAATATCCAGCTTGAGGTAGAAGGGACCTCTGAATAGTTTGCAAAGCTTGTAAGGGATGCACGAGAGCCATTTTATCCAAATTGTATAAAATTTTTTAAGTTAGAGTTTTTGATAAAATTACTTCATATTAAAATCATGAACCGATGGAGTCAAAAGTTATTTGATCAAATTTTAACATTGATTGAAGCAGCTCTGCCCGATGGAGAGAGATTGCCAAAATCATATTCTGAAGTAAAAATATACATGCAAGAAATGAGACTTGGCTATACTTTTATACATGCCTACAAAAATGACTGCATATTATTTTATAAGGATAACAAACAAGCAATTGAATGTCCAAATTACAGTGAGCCTAGATACAAAATCGATAATAGAAAAGAAAAAAAGATACCTCAAAAGATTTTGAGATATTTTCCATTGATTTCAAGATTTCAAAAGTTGTATATATCCACAAAGACAGCTGAAGAAATGAGATGGTATTATGAGCAGCTAATTCTGAAGGAGAACATACTTAGCCATCCGACCGACTCTTTAGTGTAGAAAGACTTCGATGCAAAGCATCCACACTTTACGAGTGACCCGCGTAATATCAGGCTTGGTCTAGTGACAGATGGATTTAATCTCTTTGGCAATATGAGTACCTCTTATAGCATGTGGCCTGTGATGTTAGTTGTATATAATATGTCACCTTGAAAGTGTATCGGTTTATTTGGATGCCTTTAATTTGGATCATACTAATGATTTATTTATTATTGTTTCAAGTCAGTCTCCATCGATGGTCAGACGAGGTCCATCGAAGAACCTCACTTTAAAGCATTGGAGCTGCGAGCACTCAGGACAGTGTCTCCGGATCAAGATAACGACTGGCTACACCGGACCTATTAGAGGATGGTGTGAGTCATGGCAGATCGAGCTGGGCATCATGTGCCACAGCTATGCCCTCGTGACGCTCTTCGATTGATGTCACATTGTTCCGGCTCAGAGAGAGATTTTCTACACCCACTTATAGGTAAAATAAATTATATTATGAATATTTAATTTACATAGTATTCTTCTAATATTTGTTATTCGCAGGATGTATTTGACATCATCGATTTTGAGGATGATCGTGTGAGGCGAGCGGTCGACATCCATCTATCCTTGCATTTCAGGGATTATCGTCATCACATGCATCAGCATTGGTACCGAGTGGTGTAGGCTCATGGGTAAGAGACAGCGCGGCTGTAGCCCTATGACAGCATCACCATTGACGATTGGACTATCATATGCCGGCGTTACAAGGATCCGACATATCAAATTACACATCTAAACTTTTTTTTTAGACTTTGATGACTTAATCATTTATTATTAAATTAAATTTATTATTTACTAATTTTACTACTAATTTTACAAAGACGATGTGCCCAGAATGCGGTGAACCGGATGAGACAGATTGTGCCGCATTGTGGGGGTTCGAGATCATTTGCTCACCACATGGAGCATATGGTAAGCATTTTTTAATTTATAATTAAGATATATTTTTTTAATTATTTAAATTTTTTTAATTAATTTTCAAATTGCAGAAAGATGCTGAGAGTGGCGAGCTTCCTGGTAGGATCGATATCTACCAGCAGACCCATAAGCAACGGTCAGGGGAGTGGACGACAGGGATCCAGGAGCTCTTTGTAAGTTTTTTCAATTATTTTTTCATTCACAATTTGATTTTTATTCAAAAATTAAAATAACTCTAATTTTTATTTTCAGGATCGTATGACTGACATGAGATCCCAGCCTACCCTTGAGGCCTCGACCGCACCCACAGATGATGAGATCTGTGATCGGGTGCTCGGTATGAGATCCTGTTATGTAAGGGATTTAGGACATGGGATCACTGCTCCTTCATCCTCACGATCATCTAGAGCTGAGATCCATTCTGCATGTTAGGCTCAGCTGACGGAGGTGCAGAGGCAGGCTGCTGAGGACCGACAACGAGCTCAAAAATTGGCTGCACGCATCGACGACTATCAGCACTTCTAGATCCAGATGATAGAGCGGATGACGTATATGGGGCAGACGATACAGTTGATGAGGCAGCAGTAGGTCGATCCGAGCTCTGTCGAGCGCTCTCCATCCCCAGCTTGTTTTTCAAATACCGATATTTGATGGCTTATTGATGTACTTTTTTTTATTTCAAATATCTTATAATTTTAATTTAATATAATAAAATAATAAATTTTATTTATCATTTTATTGTGTAAATTTTTTATTTTAATTTTTTTTAATTTATAAAAAATATTATATATATAAATTTAAAATATATATTCATATATTTTTTAAAAAAAAATATGACTAAATTATTAGCGATGGAATTATTTTTGATGAAATATTCATCATCCAAAATCTTTTACTAACATAATTTAATTTATCAATAAATATATAATTAACAGCGATGAATACTTTTTCGTTGTAAATAATTATTAGTGATGTAAATTTTCATCAAAAATTATCTTATTTATGATAAAAATTTTTATTGTTAATATTATTCAATTTTATTTATTTTTTATTAAATTAATAGTGATGAATTATTTTTATTGTAAAAAATATTTTTTACGACGTAAATTTTTTGTCGCTAAAACTTTTGAAAATAATAGCGATGAAAATAAATTCATTGCTATTAATTTTTTATTTATCATCGATGATTTTTTTCATCATAAATATCTTTTTTTAGATTAAATTTTTTCATCCTATTTTTTTTAACAACGAAAAATATTCATCGTAAATATCTTTTATTAGCGATGAATTTTTTTTTGTCATAAAATATTATCAACAACGAAATTATTTACGATGAAAAATTAACGATCAAAATTTCATCGCTAATATGTATTAGCGGTGAAATCGCTTATTAGCGACGTAAAGTTTTTGTCGCTAATAACCTTTTTGTTGTAGTGAAATAGCTTGATGAGAAAAATAATAGATGGAGAGACTTAATGAAGAAAAAAAAAGATATGGACGGTCATGAAGGATCTTTCTTAGATGTGCATTTTATTTTTTTTTTATTATTTCAGTTATAAAACCAACGAACTCTGTTAGTAAAAAAAATCCAGTCTCCTTTTGACTTCTAGATTTTCTTTTTAAGGTGCGAAAAAAAGAAAATATGGCATAAAACTAGGCTCACCCTATATGATGGCCTACAGTGCTTGCCCCAGATGATTTTTGTTCACTATCAACCAGCTCATCATTAATGTTGGTTAAAGTATCCATTCAATAACTTTTTGAAGCAATACTCGTGCAATAACTGAATTGAAACATAAAGAGTAATGCTACCATTATATGCACACAGCCATGCTATATAATAAGAGGGAATTAGTGCAACTCATGGATTTGTTACCAAACATGATTAGATCAGTTGCTTATGAAGTTGTCAAGTCAGTGATTATGGATATGATAAATTTTTACGATAATAAAAATAATTTTTAGCAGCAAATTGCTTGTGGTATTTCTTATTATATGCAGCTAAAATCTCTTTTTTTGCTGTATTTTGATAAAAATACTGTTATCTTTCAATAAATATTTTTTTATTAATGGTATTTTATCGTAAATACTGCTATAATTTATATTTATGATATTTTATTATAAATACCGTAATAGATTTATATTTTATGATATTTTATTATAAATATCGCTATAAATTTATATTTTATGGTATTTAACAAATATGTTGATAAATAATATCATACTTTATAAGATTTTAAAAAATTATCACTAAATTTTAAATTATTAATTTTATATAGAGCTTGATTTTGTTACACCGATCTCATAAAATATGTTATTATACATATATATATCTTTAAAATTACTTATTTAATGATGTGAATGTATATTATTAAGTTAAATAAATTATACCTATATGTTAATAATATAAGTTATAGGTTGGTGGTTAAGAGCTTGCTATTTAAATGAAAGATTATTGGTTTGAACCTTAGGATATATAATTTATTTTTTGATAATTTTTATCGGTATATAAAAAATACTGGCATTAAAATTTTAAATGTACTTACATATGCCATTAAAATAAAAATTTTTATCGATAATTTTTTAAAAGTACCGATAATTAATTTTCGATACCATCTTAAGATAGCACATAAGAAAATACCATAAAAATGCTGCTAAAAATATTTATGGTATTTTTTCTAATCTATAGTGGCACTTAAAAATACTGCAAATGGTCATTTTTATTGTAGTATTTTCATGTGCAAACAACGTCCACCTTGAAGCATTTTCCAAATATAAGCGACCTATTAGGCTTAATTTTGTTGTTCAGGCTTAAGTTTAGATCATATCATCCTTTTTTCTATTTTTTGTTTTTGGATGAGAAAATTCTTTGCTTAAAAGTTGCATTATAGATTATAATTCTTTTGAAAAGAAAAAGAGAGGTAGATATCATCCGAATTTCATCAAGATAACTGTAGGAGATACAACAGGGGAAAGAAGGGCAACAACAAAATTAAATAAGATATAAAAAATAGAAAACTCCGGACAGAGAGGTACAAGAGGGTAAAGATATGGAAGATGCATGAATTTTGTGCTCAATCTCCTTCAAGTAATCATTGATCATAACATTATGAATTTGTTGTTGCTATGAAACTTCCATAAGAAAGCTTACTTGTTTTATAAAAGATTAATTATATCTCAAGAGCTTACTTGTTTAATAGAAGATTACTCATATGTCAAGTTTAGTACTGCTCCACTCCCAAGGGACTATATCTTAAATAACTTTTTTACTAAATATTGACATACATGCCTCAAGTGGTAGTAAGTTCCATCTTTTGCTATGTTGGTTGATGTTTCAACGTTTCGATTTTCTAATATTGCCTTTCCATTTTTTTAATAATTGTGTTACTTTTAAAATTTTGAAATCTTACTATTGATCGCCGGTGAGATTGTTGGAGAACCAGCCTTCTAAAATCCTCTATAAAACCCTTAACAATATTGGTAGGATCCAAAAATGTGATATGATCTATTGGCACAGCATGGCTTGATGTATCCAAGTGGACCTCACGATTATATGTGAACAGTATGGCCGCAAGGGAGTTAGCTTTCCAAATGCACCCACAATCACACCTACATTTTGGCATCCAGTATCCTTACGACGTTTTACATTTGGAAGGATTACGGAAACTTGTTGTGGTAACCAAAAGATTAATAAAAGGAAAAACTTTGTCCCGCCACGCAATTTCTCATTAGATATTCTAGAAGAATGAAAAATCACTTTAGAAGTGGCTTTCAAAGAAACAGCATAAATTATCATCATATTTATAAAACAAGCTAATGGTACTGTAAATTGGATGACATCATATGCAGCTAACTACATTCAGGGCCGGCCCTGGGGCAGGTCGAATTGGGCGACCGCCCCAGGTCCAGGCCCAGGCCCAAGCCCTGTATTGATATTCCAATGGGGTGCAAGAATGATTTTTTATAATATTATAATAAAAAAAATAATTACATAGGTTAATGATAGATTTTATATGCTACTTAACGAATATATCTATAAAAAATTATTGCACGTAAATTAATTTTTTTAATGATAATTAATGTTTAAAGTATGTTAATTTTTAATAGAGAAAGTCTCATTTTTTTATTTAGCCCCAGGTCTAGAAAATATCAGGACCGGCCCTGACTACATTGGGTGGATATTATGGACGATTGTGACAAACATTCTGTCTGAGCTTCTTGATATTTTCCTTTTTGATTCACGCAAATCTACTTACTCTAAATTGGCTTAATAAATCAAAGAATTAAACAACAGAAAGTTTAACCCAAGAAAAAACAAACAGGAAGTTTATATAAGTTTCCATGCACGCGTAATTTTAAGCTCTTCCTACAACAGCGTGCATGATAATAATATTTCTATGCATGAAAAAAAATACAATAATTCTACTAAATCTCACCATGGATCTCGATAGCCATGAGGATTCCCTTCAAGCACGATGCCAAACTACAAATTACGACAAATTAACTTCTGGCGTCCTCTATAACTTAAAAGATTAAGAGGATACATTTTGTCCTCCAACCCAATGGAAAAAAAACACTAGTTCTTCCCATCTTTGTTCATACCCCCCCCCCCACCATCAAGGAAGGAAAAAAAAAAAAAGAAGCATTAACGCCGGTTTTTCTCTCCAGGCTTTGATTTGTCGAGGATGGACCACATCACCTGAACATCCTCATACGAACATGCCATCACCTCACCATGGAGCTTCATGCCATGGTGATCATGCCCTGCAACAAAGAAAATGAGTAGCTTTGTTGAGGCCAAGGTCCATAGCCATAGCTACAACATGACACAAAAAGAAAACACTTAGAGTCAGCCAACTACCGACCTGTTTGGGACTTCTTATCTCTTGGTGGGTTGAGGAGGGTGCAAGCCTTTCTAAAGGGAGAAGTGATGGTGCGGACCCAAGAACCCATAGAGCTTCTCCGTCTGAACTAATGAAGTGAATGTGCCCTCTCCTTGGGCTCATATATATATATATAGGGGAAAAAGGTGAGGAAGGGACGGAGAAGGGAGGAAGAGGCAAGATCCATGAGATGAGGTCTCATCAGACAATAGTTGCAAGGGCACATGGATCGGATAATTCCCAAGTGGTCAGAAAGCTAAGTGCCGTGTGCCTTCCTATATTTTAAAGATATATGGATGTCAAACATGTACTGTAAATTAAAGAATACAAAATGTTTTGATATTGTTTCATATAATAATATGTTTCTTTGAGCACAGCTTCGATCTATGGATAAATTTCATTTATTTGTGTTCCCGAGACCAAAATATGAAGAATATATTATTGAAATTTGAGAATGTCCTTTTTCCGGAGTAGTTGGATTTTTTCATGGTTGGAGTGTTGATGAAGCTGGACTGTATGCGTTTGATAGTGTTGAAGTCCTTCACCGTAATCTCGGGGGCACCAAAACCTACCTCCCACTCTTTGAGGTTCTACTTCAACACGATTCAATCTTCATTTCAAATTTGACCTTGGATGCTCCTTGGCTTTTACATTAGCCAAGAGAAACCTTATCATAGACCTCCATGGACTAGACGTATACGCAAGAAAGAAAGTCATCGGAAGTCAAAATAATTCAGCTATAGGATATAAATACTGTTCTCGGATCCTTTGTGGTGCGTATTTTGTGTCATAGAAAGCTGTATGGTCCTTAATGACTGGCATATCATTCAATCATAGGAATCAATCATGGAGCATAAAATATTCTGCTCCAATTTTTTAATATAATACAACATTATGTCTCGAGGATGGGGTCTCTGATCACCTAGGGACTTGCACGCAATGTGGCCTACACCATTAGAGTTTTGTATTAGTGCTTGGATCAAACTAATTGATTGGTGCTTTGAATTTATCCATGAATCGGCACCGACCTAATCTTCAAATGATCGTTATTATTTTGTGCCGATGCTTGAAGGAACATATGTTCCTTCCACATGAGAAGCCAATCATCATTCTCTAGGATGGATATAACCTATAAATCGATGATTATGTTTCTGGATAGGATATGATTATTTGCAGGGCAAGCCCAATGTGAAAACTAAAAAGGAGGCTCCCCCTGTGTGTTTAGGATGTTCCAAGCATCAAGTGGACACCTTCTGACCTCCACACCTTCTCATGATGGAGGACAATACTTAGAGTTCCTATGTGGAACCAGATGTCCCTGTAAAGGCCCATGTGAAAGTTTGTGTTAGGTTTCAGTCATCCATTCACTGTTCTGAGCGAAAACATGGTAAGTATGGTCTCAGTGACTGCAGGATATGGTCTTGGCCGATGAAAGGTAAGGGAAGTTCTGAAAACTTTTGAGAGATCCCCAGCTCAAAATCCAAGACCACCTCGAATTTTGTTGTCATGCATTCTCTCTGAACACTTTCTTTGATAAATTATATTCTTCCTCTCTAACATTTCCATTGGGCTCAAAGTGCATTATATGCTGAGTGTTTGCCAAATCCCTAGTGAAGTTTGGCAGCTTGCCGCATCACTTCTCAAGCGTTCGGTTAAAAAGTTATGGCCCCGGTAAAATCCGTAACCTGGGGTGGTAACCGGGCCGGGCTGGGCCGGATGCGGACCGCATTAACAATCCATCGATCCAAATCCGATCATTTATTAAATAGATAAAAAATCTAAATACGTAAAATGACGGGATTCATATAACTTATTTAATAAATAGATCAAATTAAATTAAATTAATTTTAAATAGATTAAATAAATCTTAAATAGATTAAACAGATGGGATCCAACTATTAAATGGTCAAAATTGAACCCATTTAATAAACAGATTATGTAGGGTGGCGACCTATTTTATGATCCGGAACCATTTATACCAAATTTAAATCTGTTGGAAGCAAGCCGGTTATGAATCAGGTCGGCAAGTTGCACCACCACTTACCACCCCCGGTATCTTAATATCTATGTGCGAATGGGAGAAGAATATATCAACAGCTAATCATACAACAGTGAGAAAAAGAGCCGAGTATCAGATTCCCGTGGACATCAGATTGGGAAACATGTTGAGCTGTCCCCCATGCGGGCTCCGGTGCACCCCATTCATCGATGCTTAAGGTGTCACCTTTTCCGCTTCATGGCCATCCATTCAATTATTCAAAGCCTAACAAAGTAAAGCTATGGTAGCTCCACCATCTCGTGCAACATGATTCGAAAGAAATGGAACATCTCCGTTCATACTGATCAGAAGACGGAGATGTTGTTTGATTTCATATTACCAAATAACTACTCCATGCTCCATTTGTGCTCTTTATAATAAAGATAAGTTCACAAACCAGCTTTACGTTATTCCATTTATACTGATTATGGTAACTGCTTCACAATTTATTCATTAAAAATTAATCAGAAAAAAAGCTGAGAAAATTAAAATACACCTGAAATTGCCAACATAAATACATGAATGCCTTATTTATTTTTGTACCGGAATTCCAAAATTCTCTTAATCACTATGAACTATATACCAAGAAGACGCATATCTTATTCAATTTCAGACCCCAAGTAATTACTCTGTGCTTCATTTCTGCTTTTTATAATAGAGATAAGTTCTTCAACCACCTCTATTTTTTACTCCATTTATATTGATTATAATAAGAGATTCTTAATTTCTTAATTAAAAGTTAACCGAGAAAAGCCAAAGCAATTAAAGTTCACTCCAGATTGTGGATATAAATCCATCAATTCCATCCTGGTTTTTATACTGGAATTCCTGGATTCCATTAATCCGTATGAACTACATATATGCAGAAAAGACGCACATCTAATTTTTGGTCAAAACCACTACTTCATGCTCCAGTTGTGCTCTGCTCTTTATGATAAGATAAGCTCTTAAACCAGCTTTATGCTACATTATATACCTTTATCAGATGACAGAAAACAAGGGCTCACTCTTCATAGCTATCTAGCGGCTGAAGCCTTGTAAGAGCTATATAATGACAAAAGTAGAAGCATAAGAAACGATAGTGAATCAAGGATGACAATATCCTCACATGATAGGCACCTCAATCATTGTTCCTCGCTTGATAGGCACCTCAGCCGTTGTCGTCCCTGGCTGCTCACGGGAATCCATTTGCCGCCGCACTTTCTCTATGTAGTCTCCAGCTTCCTCGTCTATATAGTTCCTTGGTCCGGTACTTCCTGGACGCCTTGTCCCGGCCTCAGCCTCAGCCATCGTTTTCATCTCTGGTTTACGGCCCCCGGGCCTGTAGGGAACCCTCTTGAAGCCAAAGAAACCAAACAGGGAACTCCTCCCTCCTCCCATTTTTCCGACTATGCTTCTCTCAACTACCAACTTATATCTTTGTTTAGTTGAAATATATAGGGGCTTCTCTTTGCCTGCAGATTTATAGACCCTTCGAGCCAAGGGGAGTGGAAGGAACCTCCCAGCTTCCACTGCAATGCGATTAGTGTGAATGGTTTGAATTTTTAGACGGGAGTGATGGTTGTCATGATCGAACCACCCAAGATGCCACCGACTTTGGTCTTCTACTTTAGACTGCATCCAAGGATGGATACGTGAACCTGGAAATTAATGGAGTTGTTACATCAAGCATACTTGCCTTGGAAAAATGCAAATATCGTTGTGAATTGCTCATGTCAGCAGATATACGTCTTCAGATGATACCATTATGACCTTAAAGCTACCAACCACTCATGATAGAAATGTTCTCCATCTATGACAAAGGAGAAAGGAGCAACAAACCTGGCAGGCAGAGAGTTCTGAGGGAGATTCCCATGTGGTCCAATTAATTCAAAGAGGTGGCTTAAGGTAATCTATTGTAATCTGATTTGAGTATATTGTTACTTGGCGCATATTCCACTTCCTTGAAAACAATAATCAATTAAAAAAAAAAATAGTTTGGTCGGAATCCAGTTCAAAACCACAAAAATCTTTAACTAAACTCTAGATCATATCAATGGGTTAATGCGTTTCCTTAGGCCAGAACTGTAGCTGATGTGAATCATCATCATCACCTGGAGCTTTCAGTAGACCACTATACATATTCTTAGCATCGTTTAACTTCTTTTATTTTGGAGCAGAAGCATCGATCAACGTCTTATGCCATCTTTTTTTGGTAGACCTCAGAGTCCTAATCTAGCAACCAGTGGCAACGGTTCCTCCATGGCCAAGTAACCAAGAGACCACCACCGAAAGAAAACACTTCTATAAGGGAACCCGATTCACTCCGGACCACATTTCCAGTGACAAGAAACTTCAATGAAGAAGCCTAGAGTCCATAAGGCGGATTACTTTCTTTCAAATGATACAGAGTTTCAAGGAAAAACCTTCTCGAAACTTTCCTGGATATTTCTTTAAAACTGAAAACAATAATTCGCCTTAGCCTTGGAACCGTTGTAACACCCTATGCAGGCTTGAAAATAACATATGTTGCAAGTAGAAGTGGCATGTTTCACTTGTTAGAAGAATCTTTATATATAATGCGACATATAATTTTGCTTCTTAACTAGCCAGTAATGATTGCATCACTCCTCTAGGCAATAACTTTCGGCATCGATTCCAGATTCCAGCAATTGAGGAAAGGTGCACTCCACCAACTTGAAGATTGACAACAAAATCAAGCATATGTCCTCATTTTAAGTGCACTGATGATCCATGAGAAGTGCTTAAGAAAGATCTATTAAATATGAATTGGAAGAAAACTCATGGAGTACAAGAGAAAATTAATAGAGAAATCTTAAGAAAGACGAAAAAGAAAAGAGAAACAGAGAGAGGAAAAGCTGGGCGACAGTTGTCCTTATATATCACTCTAAAGGAACCATAAAAAAAACATCGTTTCTCTCTTATTCGAACAAAAAAAAGACACTGATTTTGAAGCATTATGGATTCATTTTTTTAAAAGTAAAGTATTACGGATCTTTAAGACATCAAAATCGAACCTTTCTTTTTTTTTTTTTTTTGATGAAAATGAGTTAGGAAAGGCCTAACCTAAGAAGCATATCATTAATATAAATAAGTATAATACTTTAATTATATATTAGTCTAGTGGGATGTGAAGTTATCAACTTCGCAGCCTTTGTAGATTACAGACAAGAGAAAACTTCAGGACTCATCCAATGGAAGCAGCAAACCCTCCCTACTAGGCTAGGACCAAGGAGATGAGCTGATTATAGAAAATGAGTCTGCATTTCGAGTAGCGCGTTCATGCAGTTAGAAACTTGACTAACTGCAGATAATTTGTGGGCAGACGTATGCTCTGTCCAGGATAAGAAAAGTTTTGCAATGTTTTTTGCCACAGAGGTTGGTAGAAAAGCATGAAAATCAAAGCATCTTTTATTCCGTTTCTTCCATAATGACCACATCGTAGTTGCAATGAGAATGTTGAGATCTGCCTGGGGAATATGCAAGCATTCTTCTAATCTCCATATTAAGATTTGATGCCTCGAGATACGTTTCATATTGGAGTGCACAGCGAGGTTCGCGATGAAAAAATGAGTCTAACGAGATCAAGATCACCCAAAACGGAGCTCGAACGGAGAAGATACGTGCTTTTGAAGTCGGTACGAAACTCGAGATGATGGAGGACCGCCGGTGGCGTGGCCGCAGGTGGCAGGACGCGGCCCAGTGCGCGGCAGCATGCGGGCGGGATGCGAGCAGGGCGTGGCCAAGCAGGCGGGCCCGGCCCAGGCCCGAGTGCATGGGCATGGGGGCCCGGCCTAGGCCCGAGCGCGTGGGGCGCGGGCCGGCCCAGGCCCATGCGCATGCTTGCGCGGGCTCAGCAGGCCGATTCCCCGGTCCACGATGGACCGAACGGTCTACAGCCGAGTCTGTGAACCGCGTGGGCGTTTTCCACACATTTCGCGTGGTCCACAGCATTATTCCGTAGATCAACGCACGATCGGAGGGCGTGGGTGGCTTGCAGTCTTAATCCAATGGTCCAAATCTCTTTCAGGGTGCTTTAAGGAGTCCTTAACATATTTTGAGAGGGTTTTAAGGCCTTTAAAAAGGCCCGTAGAGAAACAGTGGCCTATGTGGTGGTTTTCTGTTGTGAAGACCTGTGGACGGCGACCCGTGGGCACAAAAAATCCCGTGAAGAGGAAAATCCCGTGAAGAGAGAGGTGCAAAAATGCTGAGAGAAAGAGGAGCAGGGCTCCTGGACAGTAGACAGCGGTCGCTTCAGGGGTTCAGGAGGGTCTTCCAAGAGAGAGCTTTTGTGAAGAAAAATTTTTTGTGAGAGAGAAATTGAGTGTACGAGGGTTGAGGGTGAGATCTCCTCTTGTAAAATTCTTTTTCATATTGAAGTTTGCATGCCCTATGGAGGCAAGCTCTTTTATGACTGATCCACATATTTTGATTATTTTTATTTTATTTCTTTTTTCTTCCTACTGCATCGTGCGGTATTGAAAAGGTCCTGGGAGGTGGTATCCTAGCCAGACATCCATCCAACAAGTGGTATTAGAGCAAGGCAGTACAAGGACGCAGATTACAGTGGTGGTGAGCAAGATTGAAGATGGAGAAGACATGAACAATCAAGATAGAAATCAACAAGTTTGATGGAAAGAGTAATTTTTTCTTGTGGCAGACAAGGATGAAGGACGTGCTCATCCAACAAGGGTTGATCGGTGCTCTCTTGTGCGAGGAGAAGCCGACCACCATGGAGGTGCGGGATTAAAAATAGCTACAGATGCAGGCGGTGAGTACCATCCGCATGTACCTAGCAGATGAGGTAGTGACCCATGTGCTTAGCGAGACTTCTTCAATGGTGCTGTGGTCGAAGCTTGAGGAGTTGTACATGGCGAAGTCTCTCACCAACACTCTTTTTCTCTGGAGGCAGTTTTATCAGCTGCGGATGGCTGAGGGACAGAGCATGCAGAAGCATCTAAGCCACTTCCTGAAGATCTTTACCGACCTCCTCAGCATTGGTGAGAATATTGAGGAAAAGACTAGGGTGCTGGTTTTGTTGGCGTCGCTTCCACCTTCATATGAGTCCTTGGTGACTGTTCTTCTAGTAGAGAAGAGCACCATCAAGATGGATGAGATCACCGCGGCGATACTCCAGAATGAGATTCTCAAGAGGGAGAACCCAGCTTCGAGCTTAGGTGGCGGTAGCTCAGTTTTGATAGCTTCTGGAGGAGCAGGAGACGATAGACGGAGCGACAGGAGATCGCGACGAGGGCGGTCCAAGTCCAGGAGGGACTTGAGCAAAATCAGGTGTCACCGGTGTGAGGAGTTAGGGCATCTAGCAAAAGATTGTCCTCAACTCAAAAATCGGACGGTAGCTGCTGTGGCGACGGCCGACAGTGATTCAGAGGGAGATGTCCTGAAAATATCTGATGAGGTATCTACTTCTTTCCAGCAGTGGATATTAGATTCTGTATGCATCCATCATGTATATTGCAGAGAGAAGCAGTTTGACTCTCTGGACAACAGTGAGGGCACTGTATATCTACCGGATGGATCGAGCTATGCAATCAGAGGCATCGGAATGGTCAGCTGGAGGACACATGATGGTGCAGTGAGGAGATTGAGGGAGATCCGATATATACCCGATTTCAGACGAAATCTTATCTCACTTAGCAGACTGGATTCGAGAGGCTACAGGATGGTAGCTGGTGGAAAATTCTAAGAGTGCTATGCGGTGATAGGATTGTGCTGGAGGGGAAGAAGGGGAGCAGAGGATATTATTACCTAGCAAGGAGTCCAGTGTGAGGTGGAGCTTCAGGAGTCAGGTAGAGCCCAGAGCGAGGTGGAGTTTCAGGTGGAGGTGGATCGGACACAAGACAGGAGACTCGGGAGGATGAGAGACGACGTCGCAAGATAAGATTTCTATTACCACAAGAAAATGCCCCGAGCAGGTCTCAGGTCAGAAGGAGCACAGCATACGATGAAGATGGGATCAAGCAACCTGGCTCGACTCCCATGTTTGTCTATCCATGATCAGCAGGCGATTATCCCAGGATATGGGGACGAGGAGATTCAGAAGCTCTCGAAGTTAGGAGGCCGAATATCAAGTTGAGGTGGAGATTGTTAGAATTTGATACCTCTAGATTCAATCCATATTGAGCTCATAGTGAGGTTTGCGATGAAAAATGGAGTCCAACAAGACCAAGATCACCCAAAACGGAGCTCGAACGGAGAAGATACGTACTTTTGAAATCTGCATGAAACTTAAGATGACGGAGGACCGCTGGCAGCCGGCGGCGGCGCGGCCACAGGCGGCGGGATGCGGCCTAGCGTGCTGCAGCGCGCGGGTTGGGTGCTAGCAAGGCGTGGCCCAGCGGGTGGGCCCGGCCCAAGCCCGGGTGCACGGGCACGCGGGGCATGCGGGCCGGCCCAGGTGTGGGCGCGCGGGGTGTGGCTCGAGCCAGGTGCATCGCACGGGTCGGCCCAGGCCCACACGCATGCCCGTGCAGGCTCAGCAAGCCGATTCCCAGGTCCACAGTGGATCGGACGGTCCACGGCCGGATCTGTGGACCGCGTAGGCATTTTCCATGCATTTTGCACGGTCCACGGTACTATTCCATGGACTGATGTGCGATCGGAAGGCATGGGTGGCTTGCGGTCTTGATCCAATAGTCCAAATCTCTTTCAGGGTACTTTAAGGAGTCCTAAACATATTCTGAGAGGGTTTTAAGGCCTTTAAAAAGGCCTGTAGAGGAACAGTGGCCTGTGTGGTAGTTTTCTATTGTGAAGACCTGTGGACGGCGACCTGTGGTCTCGCGTGGATGCGAAAAATCCCATGAAGAGGAAAATCCCGTGAAGAGAGAGGTGCGAGGATGCTGAGAGAAGGAGGGGCAGAGCTCCTGGACAGCGGACAGTAATCGCTTCAGGGGTTTAGGGGGGTGTTCCAAAAGAGAAAGCTTTGGTGAGGAAAAATTTTTTATGAAAGAGAAATTGGGTGTATGAGGGTTGAGGGTGAGATCTCCTTTTGTAAAATTTCTTTTTCATAGTGAAGTTTGCATGTCCCACGGAGGCGAGCCCTTTTGTGGTTGATCCACGTATTTTGATTATTTTTATTTTGTTTCTTCTTTCTTCCTGTTGCATCGCGCGGTACTAAAAAGGTCTTGGGAGGTGGTGTCCTGGTCAGACATCCACCCAACGCTCCAGCAAGTCCATAGCAAGGATTGTGTCTGTGGGAGGTCATTAATCTGCAACTTGTATAATAAAGTTGACCAAACTTTTTTGGAGAAAGGACGTTGTAGAAAAAGATGGTCTACCGTTTCCGTATTTGAGTCACAGAGCGAGCATCTATCTGTACCCTTCTCTTGATAAGGTTGGATTTGGTTAGAATTTTGTCATTAATGCTGAGATAGAGGAAGTACTTAACTTTCTCTAGAACTCCTATTTTCCATAGAATTTGACTGATAGCAGGCCTGATACCTCCGTCCATTATGAAGTTGTAACATTTTTTGGTTGAGAATTGTTGCTGGGAAAACCATTTCCAGTGTATTGTATCCTGATCAGTAGAAAGGTCAATGGAGGACATCGCTAATCTTAGGCTTTGAACACTTTCTTCAAGAGGGCCGGCTGAAAGCAATGGCCAAAGATCCAAATCTCCGAAACGAAGGTATGCTTCAGCAATCGAAATATTTTTTCAGATGCTAGAGAAAATAAGCAAGGAAACCGATCCTTGATTGGCTGGGGAAATAACTAGGTATCATGCCAAAACAGGATATGTGAACCATTGCCTAAATTAAATTTGATGAGGCTCTGAAACAAGATTCGAACCTTCAAAACTGACTTCCAGAGTCCCGACAGTTGTTGATGGTGTGATATTTGCAATGTGATGGGTCGGTGATGATAATATGTGACTGAAATCAATGGGTTCCATGGTTAGCGTTGATTCTCAAACAACTTCCACCACCATTTACAGAAGAGCACCTTGTTCAGCATTGTGATGTTGGCGATGCCCATTCCACCAAATAGTTTTGGCTTGCAGACTGCCCTCCAATTTAATAAGTGCCGACCCTGTTTAGCCTGATCTTTCCCTGTCCATAGGAATGTTCGCCACAGCCTATCGATTCTTCAGATGATGCCGGATGGCAAGAAGAAGCTGGGCATCCAATAACATATAATTGGTGTGATTACCGAATCGAGCAAAGTTATTCTGCCAGTAATGGTAAGCAGTTTGCCTTTCCATGTCGCTAGTTTCTTAGAGATTTTCTCAATTAGCAGTGTCCAGTCATTTTGCTTCAATCGTCTATAGTGCAGCGGAAGACCCAGGTAATTGAATGGAAATTCAGTTGTTTTGCAATCGAGAATGGCAGCAATCTGATCTCTATGAGTTTTAGAGATCCCAATTCCCATAACCATGGTTTTGTCAAAATTAATTTTTAGCCTGGAAAGGAGTTCGTATGAATAAAGAATGAGCTTCAGAGATGCAATACTCCCCCTAGATACTCCACTGAAAATAAGTGTATCATTTGCAAATCGAAGATTGTGAGAATGACTGATAATTCCGTTATCTCCGACGCCATTAACCATGTGATTTGAAGCAGCCACATTGAGGATTCTATGCATTGTATTTGCAACAAGGATAAAAAGTTGCGGTGAAAGCGGTTCGCCTTGATGCAATCCTCTGCAATGGTGAAAAGAGTTTTCTAGAGAGCCATTGATCAAAATGGAAGACTTAGCAGTGGTAACGATATCTTTGACCCATCTGCACCATCTATCTCCAAATCTGTGAGCGTGCAGTAATTCGAGGAGGAAAGGCCAAGCCATGTTGTCAAACGTCTTCTCAAAATCAAGTTTAAGGATGATTCCTTTGCGCTTCAAATGAATCGCTTGTGAGATGATCTCATTTGCTGTTACAAATGTTTCTGATATTGATCGTCTTTTGATGAATGCCGATTGGGAGGAAGTGACGAGCTTGTCTAACTTACTGGCAAGCCGAAGTGATAGGACCTTAGAAATTATTTTAACAATGCCGTTCATGAGACTGATCGGCCTATATAATCTTTGACAGTGCAATTGGTCTCCTTCTTTGGTATAAGGGTTATGTATGAATGGTTTAGTCTATCAATATTCATATGATGACTGTAGAAGCTGGAAAACAATTTTACCAGATCATCTTTGTTTTGTTGATGTGCCACAAGTGTTTGTAGAAATCAAATGAGAACCCATCAGGACCAGGGGATTTTTGAGATGCCAACTGAAAGATTGCATGCTTGATTTCCTCTTTGGTAAATTGTGCATCCAGGTCCTGAAGGTGCAGAGGTCCTTTAGGATATAAGGTGTTCCAATTTGCTGAGATGTTGGGCCGTGTGGTATTGCCTGGTAGGAGCTTGAAATGCTGACGGAAACAGGTCTGAATATCCTGCTGATCGGATATCACCATTTGCTGATGATATCCAATTTGTCGTTGTCGCCATAATGCTTCCTCTTGGGTGAGCAGTGAATCCAATTTGATTTTCAGGCTCTTTCATTCCTCAATTTCAGATGCAGATAAATTTCGCTTTTCCTCCTCCACGTCAAGGCAGTCAATCTGATGTTTTAAATCCTCTTTTTGCACAAAGATGTTGCCAACTTTCTACCGATTCCCTGATCTAAGGTGGGCTCTAAGGTGTCGAAGCTTATAAATTATAGTAGTAACGAGATCATGTGAACTTGGACCAATCAACCACCATTCTTGTACCAAATCATCGAACCTGCAATTTCAAGCCAAAAGGATTCAAAGCGAAAAGGCTGATTAGAGTTGAGCTTACCTTGCGTTGTGATGGTTGGCTGAAGTAATGTAGGGGTATGATCAGAGGTCGTTCGGGCCATGGCAGTGAGGTTTGTTAGAGGAAATTTCTGTAGCCATTCAGTCGAAATTAGATAGCGATCAAGAATGGCCATCGATGGGTCATATCTCAGTTTAGACCATGTGAAATGCCTATCGACCAGTTTTATCTCAGCCAAAGAATGTGAGCTAACGAAGTTGTTAAACATTTTTTAGGTGTTCTGTGAGATAGCAGGACCTTTTCTATCTGATGAGAATCTTGTTGCGTTAAGATCTCCAATCAAAATCTATGGAATGGTATTACTGCTCAGTTCAGCAAATAGAAGACGACGGTCCTGTTCATTGTGGGGGCCATATACGCTTGAGAGTATCCAAGAGAGATCAGTGGCTTTGCGTAGTGTTGGGTATAAAATACCCCCAGCCGAAGTCCTCAACAGAATCAACAACTCCGCCAGCAAGGCCGACCTTAAAGGAAGACTCCGCTCGGACTCCTACGGGAGCCGGGCTTCGTCCCCGACTCCAACGGCTGCAAGACAGACTGCGTCCGGACTCCTACGGGAGCCGGACTCCGCCGACGACTTCAACAGCAAGTAGACTTCGCCCGGACTCCTACGGGAGCCGGGCTCCGTCCTCAACGTCAACTGCTAGTAAGCCCCGTCCGGACTCTCACGGGAGCCGGACTTCACCTTTAACTTTGATTGCAGGAAGACTCCGCCCGGACTCCTACGGAAGCCGGGCTTCGTCCCCGACTCCAACGGCTGCAAGACAGACTGCGTCTGGACTCCTACGGGAGCCGGACTCCGCCGACGACTTCAACAGCAAGGGGACTTCGCCCGGACTCCTACGGGAGCCGGGCTCCATCCTCAACGTCAACTGCTGGTAAGCCCCGTCCGGACTCCCACGGGAGCCGGACTTCACCTTTAACTTTGATTGCAGGAAGACTCCGCCCGGACTCCTACGGGAGTCGGGCTTCGTCCCCGACTCCAACGGCTGCAAGACAGACTGCGTCCGGACTCCTACGGGAGCCGGACTCCGCCGACGACTTCAACAGCAAGGGGATTCCGTCCAGACTCCTACGGGAGCCGGGCTCCGTCCTCAACGTCAACTGCTGGTAAGCCCCGTCCGGACTCCTACGGGAGCCGGACTTCACCTTTAACTTTGATTGCAGGGGATTCCGCCCAGACTCCTACAGGAGCCGGGTTCCGCCCGCAACTTCAGCTCCGAGAGGGCTCCGCCCGGACCCCCACGGAAGTCGGGCTCCATCCACGACCCCAACCGCAAGGAGGACTCCGTCCGGATCCCTACAGAGGCCGGACTCCAACCGCTGCCGAGCTTCAGCCGACAGATCCGCGCCCCCTGGCAGGTCACAATAACAACCATGATCCTGCTCCACTTTCTATGGCGGATTCCGCGCAGCTCCATCACTCCCTAACAGGCCGCAGTAACAGTCGCAGCCCTGCTCCACTCCCTGCGGTGGACCCTGCGCGACCCCATTACTCTCCGACAGACTGTATCAACGGCCATGATTCTGCTCCGCTCCCTGCGGCAAGTGCTGCGTGGCTCCACTACTCCCTGGCAACTAGCGACAACGGACGCTGCTCCACTCCTCGCAACTGATTCTACGTGGCGAGCTACGGCGATAGCCACGATTCCGCTCCATTACCCTTCGCAATAAATTCCCCCTGGCTATGGGCGGCCCACTACCAGACGGTTACAAACGTCGCCATCAATCCGTTACCTCTTCCGCCTATAAAAAGGGGGATCCAGATACGTTATTCTCTAAGCTCATTTCTTATCTCAAAACTCTGCTAAATTCTCCGTTCGAGCACTCCATTCTTGTTGAGGCAGAGAACTGACTTGAGCGTCGGAGGGTCTTGCCGGAGCAACCCCACCTCCGGTTTAGACTTCCTTTGCAGGTCCCGGCGGCGACCGCGGCTTCTCCAACTCCAGCTTCTCCGGCGCAAGCAGATTTTTGCACCAACACGTGGTTTAGTGGAGATGGAGTATTTTTCTATTTGTAAGAGGGTACCATCAAATACTCTTATCATCCCAACAGGTAAGAATACCACCTGATGACCCATCGGCATCTTTCGCCACCCATCCCGCTAAATTAGCTCCACAGATGTTCTTTTGGAGGCTCTGAGACATTCGGTCCTGTTTGGTTTCTTGGAGGCAAGCTATTTGGCATTTTGATTTATTGATGGTGTCTCGGACAGACCTTCGTTTATTAGGTTTACCATTAAACGAATCTTTCGACGCGAAGCTCGACCATTAAACGCCAAACTTCGAATTCCTTGATTCCTTTGCCAACGCCAGCATTGTTCCCTCCTCCTTCGCCTCTGTTGGCCGTCGACGATCGCGGAGGAAGAGGTGGAGCTAATCTACTCGGATTCCATTATTAGGGTTTCTTAAGACCAGGGGATTGGGTCGCAGGGGGGTAATGTTCCAAATAAAACTGAAACGTCATAATCACATGAGGTAATATTTTGAGCTAATGGCGGGGTTTCGGAACCATTACCAATTCAGACTTCGGCGACGGAATATTAAAGCAACGTGCCCGTAGAAGTTCAGCACCATAGATGAGTTCAAAGTTGGAACTAGTGCCGGTGCTCGGACTACCGGAACACGTTCAAACAGAAGTGAAAGGTTATTGCAGATAAAGCCCTTTTAAAGTAGATATTATAGGTGAGTTACGTATGTTGAAATTTGACTGACTCTACCGTTTGACGTGTCCGAGATGGGTGAAGAAAATTATAGATAAATCCCATATACAAAAGTAAGTATTATAGAGATAAAAACATTATTTGGATAGATGCATTGCATAGATTCCAAATTTTTTGTTTTAGCAAATATTTTGCTTGTAACTATAAACCAGTTTTTTGGAAAAATTTTAGAGATATTCCTTCAAAATTATATTAATTACACTTACATCAAAATGTTTAAAAAATCTTGATTAGCCTCCAAAACTTTATTTTTGCTGCAATACTATCAACAGAATGAGAAAAAAAGACCAATATACACTTGGTTCAAATAGGGATCATTACTTTTAGGCGATTTTAAAGTACTTCATCTTTTGCGATTCATCTACTTACATAGATCTTAAAGTACTCCATCCTTGAGTATTCATCTACCTATACAAATTTTAAAGCACTCCATCTTCTGTTATCTGTTTATTTATACATATCTCCAAATATTATATTCTCTATCATCCATCTACTTATATAGAAGTGCTTTATCCTTTATCATTTATCCAATTATATAAATTTGAAAGTACTATTTTTTATTTGTATGTCTATACAAATCTCAAAGTACTCTATTCTCTCATACCCATCTATTTGGATAGATCTTAAAGTACTTCATCCTCTATTGTCAATCCATATGCATAGATCTCAAAGCATTTTATCCTCTATTATCCATCCATCTATATATATCGTAAAGTACTTTGTCCTCTATCATTTATCTATCTATATAGATCTTAAAGTACTTCTTTCTTTATCATCCATCGATTTATATAAATCTCAAAGCACTCCATTTTTTATTATCCATCCACTTGTATAAATCTCAAAGCGCTCTATCCTCGGTCATCATCTGCATACAAAGATCTGAAAGTACTCCATTCTCTATTATCCACCCACACCATGATCTTAAAATACTCTACTTCTATCATCTATTGATATGCATAGATTTCAAAGCACTCCATCCTCTGTCATTAATTTATTTGCATAGATCTCAAAATACTCTATTCTTTGTTATTCGTCTACTTGCACATGTCTCAATGCACTCCATCTTCCATCATTTCTCCGCCTGTATATGTCTTAAAGTATTTCGTCATCTATCATCAATGTACTTACATAAATCTCAAAGTACTTCATCCTCTATCATCCATTCATTTATATAGATTTTAAAACACCTTATCCTCTATCACCCATCGATTTGCATGGATCTCAAAGTACTCTATCCTATATCATTTATTTGTCTACATAGGTCTCTAAGCACACTCTATCCTCTATCCACTTGCATAGACCTCAAAATATTCCATCCTCTATGATCCATTCATCTGCATAAATCTTAAATCACTCCATCCTCTATCCTTCATCCATCTCCATAGATCTCAAAGCACATCATCTTCTATCATGCTTCCCCCTGCTTAGATCTCAAATCACTCAATCCTCTATCATCCATTCACCTGCATAGATTTCAAAACGTTACATCCTCTGTCATTTGTCTACTTGCATTTATCTCAAAGCACTCCTTTTTAATTCACACCAAATCAAGAGTCTCTTGCTAAGGGGGAAGGGCGGGTCTAAAATTTTACAAAAGATTTGTTATCATGTGACCTTCCCATGATAATATTTTATAATGAAGGTAGACGGCTAGGTCATATTATAATGAATTTGAAGTTTTGGTCGTTAATTGATATTTTTTAAACCCTTGGGATCTAAATGTATTTATAATCTTTTATCTATTTTTGGTCAATTAAGGTTGCATTTGGTAGCTGGTAATCTATCCAGATTGTCAAAAATTTAAAATAGGCCCATCGAATTGCTGCATTTGGTATACTTTTTGGATGGCAATCAAAATTACTTGGGCAAACTACATTGCCTCTCATAAGACAATCTAGATAGCCTTAGGGAGGGATGGTTTTTAGATTACTATTTCTTAGGCAATATTGCAATAAAAATTTTAGATAAAATTATCTCTCAAAAAATCATACAAAATCCACAACCTGTGACTTCTCCGCACCCCCCCAGACGAGCTACGACTCCTTCACCCCATGCCTGCCCATGGATTCTCTGCCCTCTTTGTCCTCCTTGATGATGGCCAGCATTTTCTTGAGGGAAGGGGTGGCATTATAGAGGAGGGAGTAGGGGACCAAGGCATTGGTTGAGGCAGCGAATAGGGGGGCAATGATTGAGGGGGTGGGTGGTAGTGGGGGTAGGGGCATGGGTGAGGAGGAAGTCATCCTCATGGTGGGAGGAGACGATGGACTGGATGAAGGTGATACTGAAGAAGGAGATGAGGGAGGCGACGAGGCTGACAATGGCAAGGAGCTCGAAAAGATCGATGATATGGAGCGACGCTGATAAGTGGATCTTCTTGCACCACCGCCACATCAGGAAGACGAGGGAGGCCACGAAGAGGGTGGAGAAGAGGAGATTCATGTGTCGGATAGGGTGCAGGAGGGCATTCGATGCCTGGACCTGGGTGGTGCCATCAATGGAGGAGGCGGCGGCACTTTTAGGGAACCTTCAACAGATGTCCATTGGAGAGGTAGAGCGGGGAATGAGACAGGTGCAGCATGGCACCACGTTGGGTCCTTGGTACGTGGATAGCCAAGAGTGCGACTGTCCCACACCCCCCTGTGCTCGCGGTTCCTCACACCCCCCGGTCCTTCGCTTCTCCGTGCCATCACCACACCCACACCACTTTTGCCGTCTCTCATCAGGGAGACAGAAGAGCATCAGGGTAAAATTACTGGGAGTATTTTGAAAATTCAATTTCATATTATCGGTAATTTGATTATAATACCAAGCATATCAACAAAGATTTTCAGTAATTTTACTGTAACATTATCTGTGTATACTGAATATAGTAATCAATATTATTGATAATTTAATTGATGTCAATCTACATTACCTTTCAAGATTGCCTAGCGATGCACCAAATGCAACCTAAGGGATGATCAGATGAACTCATTACAATCTACACAAAGAAACAATAGCTGAAGCAGTAATGATGATAGGACAATGCCTAATGTTTCTGTTGGTGCAAAAATCCACTCGCGCCGGAGAAGCTGGAGTCGGAGAAGCCGCGGTCGCCGTCGGGACCTGCAAGGGAAGTCTAAACCGGAGGTGGGGTTGCTCCGGCAAGACCCTCCGACGCTCAAGTCAGTTCTCTGCCTCAACAAGAATGGAGTGCTCGAATGGAGAATTTAGTAGAGTTTTGAGATAAGGAAAAGGAGCTTAAAGAATAACGTATCTGGATCCCCCTTTTATAGACGGAGGAGGCAGCGGATTGATGGCGACATTTGTAACCGTCTGGTAGTGAGCTGTCCATGGTCAGGGGAATTGATTGCGGAAGATAGTGGAGCGGACACGTGGCCATTACCTCGGCCCGCCACATGGAATCTGTTATGAGGGGTGGAGCAGCATCCGTTGTCAGCAGATAGGAGAATCGCATGGTATCCGTCGCAGGAGGTGGAGCAGGTTCGTGGCCGTCACTGTGGCCTGCCAGGGGATAGTGGAGCTGTGCGGAGTCCGCCACAGGAAGTGGAGCAGGGCGGCTATGGTTACTGCGGCCTGTCAGGGAATGATGGTACTGCGCGGAGTCTGCCATAGGAAGTGGGGCAGGGTCGTTGCCGTTTCGAGGGCCTGTCAGGGGGCACGGATCTGTCGGTTGAAGCTCGACAACGGCCGGAGCCCGGTTTCTATTGGGGTCCGGGCAAGGTCCTCCTGGCGGTAGGGGTCGCAAGCGAAGCCCGACTCCCGTAGGAGTCCGGGCGGAGCTGCACTTGCTGTCGGCGGTGGAGCCCGGCTCCCGTAGGAGTCCGGGCGGAGCTGCGCTGCAATCAAAGTTAAGGGTGAAGTCCGGCTCTGGTAGGAGTCCGGATGGAGCTTACCATCGGTTGATACTTGAGAGCGGAGCCCGGCTCCCGTAGGAGTCCGGGCGGAGCTGTTCTGATGTTGGCGGCGAAGTCCGGCTCTCGTAGGAGTCCGGGCGGAGCTGCGCTGATGTCGTTGGTGGAGCCCGGCTCCCGTAGGAGTCCGGGCGGAGCTGCATTTGCTGTCGGTGGTGGAGCCAGGCTCCCGTAGGAGTCCGGGTGGAGCTGCACTTGCTGTCGGCGGTGGAGCCCGGCTCCCGTAGGAGTCCGGGCGGAGCCGCACTTGCTGTCGGCGGTGGAGCCCGGCTCCCGTAGGAGTCTGGGCGGAGCTGCACTTGCTGTCGGCGGTGGAGCCCCGCTCCCGTAGGAGTCCGGATGGAGCTTACCATCGGTTGATACTTGAGAGCGGAGCCCGGCTCCCGTAGGAGTCCGGGCGGAGCGGTTCTGATGTTGGCGGCGGAGTCCGGCTCCCGTAGGAGTCCGGGCAGAGCTGCGCTGATGTCGTTGGTGGAGCCCGACTCCCGTAGGAGTCCGGGCGGAGCTGCACTTGCTGTCGGCGGTGGAGTCCGACTCCCATAGGAGTCCGGGCGGAGCTGCACTTGCTGTCGGCGGTGGAGCCCGGCTTCCGTAGGAGTCCGGGCGGAGCTGCACTTGCTGTCGGCGGTGGAGCCCGGCTCTCGTAGGAGTCCGGACGGAGCCGCACTTACTGTCGGCGGTGGAGCCCGGCTCCCGTAGGAGTCCGGGCGGAGCTGCACTTGCTGTCGGCGGTGGAGCCTGGCTCCCGTAGGAGTCCGGGCGGAGCTGCGCTTGCTGTCGGCGGTGGAGCCCGGCTCCCGTAGGAGTCCGGGCGGAGCTGCACTTATGGTTCCGGCTGTGGGTATTTTATACCCAACACCAGTCCCCCTACATCCGAGTTTGAATTTCAAACGAAGGAAGTACACAGAGGTACAGCCGGAATCGTCCCTTCGAATCCCGCGCCCTGCCGCTCCCAGATATTTTGGCATTAAATGAGCGCGTGCCGGAGTCTTCTCGAATTGGGGCGGTACGAGGGGACGCTTCGAAGACTCCGTAGGTACGCTGGCTCAGGTACGGTGCAATTATGACCCTGCCAACCGCCAGCCGCCTTTAGCCGCTTGCCACGGGGAGTGGGACACGCGTCGGATGCGGACTGGCCTGGGGGGATTCGAGATCATTATGGCGCCGGATCCCAGGGTCTATTTAAACCCGTCCTCCCCCCTTCAGGCGTCCCACTCCATTTCTGATTTTTTGCTGGCGTCTGTCATCTCCCCGAGAGTCTGCTCTAGCGAACGCCCTCTCGAGCCGTAGGCGCCTTCCGTCTCTCGCTCCCGGGTCCCTAGAGCAAGATAGGTTAGTGCCAACCTTCTTCTTCTTACCGCCTAGGGGCTTCTCCTCTTTTCATTTCTTTCGCGTCTTCTTCTGAGTTGACCTTCGGCATCTCGTTCCCTTCTCGGTTTGCCTTTCTAGGGTCCTTTAGGTTCTCCCCCCAAAAAATGTCTTCCGACTCTTCTGCCCCCGTAAGTTCTGGGAGTTCTTCTGCTTCGAACCCCCAGGCCCCCGTTTCTGCGGACGAACCCGCGTTCGGGGCAGGGCCTCGCCCGGTTTTCGCACCGGGCGCCATTCCATGTTCGTCGACTCCGGATGAACTCCTCCTGATAAGGGCTCGGTACGGGGTTCCTTCGGAGTACGACTTGGAGCTTCCTGGCCCCTCTGACCGGGCCAGCGCTCCCCCTCCTGGTCACTTTTGTTTGTACCAGGAGGCATTCCGCGCCGGACTCCGGCTTCCGCTTCCTGTCTTTGTTGCCGCCTTCTTTCGTTTCTTAGACATTTCTCTCGCCTCTGTCGCCCTGAATTCCTTTAGGTTTTTGATAGGATTTCTCTCTCTCTGCCATATAGCCGAGGTCCAGCCATCCCTCTCCCTGTTCAGACATTTCTACACCTTCAAACGCCATCCTTCAGCGAAGGACTGGTGGTACTTCTCCCCCCAGTTCGGTAAGAAGGGGTTGCTGAAGGGCGCCCCTTCTTCGATTCACAACTGGAAGGGGAAATTTCTCTTTGTCTACTGCCCGACCCTGGAACTAGGTCTGCCCCCTTGGGGGTCTCTGAGGGATTCCGTCCGCCGGGCTCCCAGCCTAGGAGAGGACGACCTCCAGGCTGCCCAGAAGCTTCTGAGTTATCCCGCTCCTTCCCTTCCTAACCTTCTGAGGGAGCAGTTTCTTTTCAACATCGGCCTGAGCCCTCAGGATCCAGCAAGTATTTATCTTTCCTTTTCTTGCCTTCTTCTTCTCTTTCTTCTTTTTCCTCTTTTTCTCCTTCTCTCTCTTTTTTTTTTTTTTTTTTTTGACTCTGGACTGATCGGTGCCGCTTTCTCTTTCTTCTTTTATTTTCCTATTTTTTTTTTTTAGCAATAGATGCCGAAGTCATGCGGATGCTCGCCAAGGCTATGAGAGCTCAGAAGAGGAAGGGCGCGACGACCTCCAGTTCGGCGAAGAGGGCCAGGGTGGAGGAGACGAGCTTGGCTGCGCCCGTCCAGGCGACTCCGGCCATTGACATACCTTCGGATGCCGAGCCGACGGCCCCCCGGGCTCCCTCAAGGAGCCCGCCGACTGGGGTCCCCATTCCGGAGGTCCGCCCCACGGAGGCGCCCGCCGCGGGGAGGAGGAGGAAATCGGTGGCCCGCAGGGTGAGCAGCCACCGAGCCACAGTAGACGAGTCCGTCTGCTCCGAGGGGGGATCGGAGAACCCCTTCAACGATAAGGCTCTGATCCGGCGGCTGCTCGATGGTTGCATTCTGTCCGATGTCGTGGAGAGGATCGACCGCGTCGATCCCGAGCAGTGGGCCTGGGACACTTTGGGGTCCTTTCTTGAGGTAAGCGGATGCTTATTTGCATGGTCGTTCGGTCTTTGTTGTAATTCTCTATCTGTCCCTGCAGATCGGGCACCAGCTCTTCGCCTATGTCGGGCGTCAGGCCGCATGAGAGGGGACCTTCTTCGGGCGGAGGAGCGCTGCCAAGATGAGGTTGCTCGTCTCCAAGCGAAGACGGCCGAGGTGGCCGCCCTCCGAGAGGCCCTGGAGAGAGAGAGACAAGACCGGGAAGAGGAAAGACGAGCCCGGGAGGAGGAGAGACGAAACTTGGAGGAGTCAGCGAGGAAGGCGGAGGCCGAGGTCGCCCATCTGGCCGAGCAAACTCCGGTTCTGGTCTCGGAGGCCAGGACCCTTGCGGTGGAGGAGTTCAAAGCTTCCGCGGAGATGAGGGAGCTGAACGTCCAGTTCGGCCTGGAGGCGTTTACCAAGGGGTTCGAGCTCTGCCGAGAGAGGGTGGCCAGTAGATACCCCGATCTTGATCTCGACTTTTTGGAGGAGTCTGATGATGAGGCCACCCCTTCGTCCGCTGCCACCGTAGTCGCACCCCCCGCGCCGAGCTCTCCACCCCCTGCCCCCGAGGTCTGAGACCTCCGATCTTGTATCTTTCTTTTGTCGCTATGCTTCCTTTCCGTTTGTCTTCAAAATCAATCAATAAAGTCGAATTTCTTATTGTGGATGGTCTTTTCTTCCCTCTGCTCCTCCTTTTCTGCCTTTCTTCTTGTAATGAGTCGGTCTTTGACGTTTGCATCCTCCGATGGCAGTGCCCCGCCGAAGCACTCCCCTTGCCCCTGGGGGTCCCGCTGAAGTCAACTATTCAACGACTGAAAAAGGAGGTCCTCCACCTGACGAAGAAGTTGAAGAAGTCGGAGGGCGAGCTCTGCCAGGCGAAAAAATGCTATTCCGAGGCCGCCGCTGAGGCCGCCCACTTCAGGAGTCTCCAAGTGAAGGCAATCATGGACTACAGCCGGAGGAAGGTGAACTTCACAAAGGAGCTCAAGGAATGCACGAAGAGCGCCAACGACCGAACTTGGGCTCAAGAAGCTAGGATCAGCGCCCTTAAGGTGGAGCTGTCAGCTGCGAAGAGGAGGATCAGCCAGCTGGAAGGGAACTCATCCCGGCTCACGGCGCGGGATGAGCAGATATGGTCACAAAAGGTCTCCGACCTCCAGAAGCAGCTTCAAGATGCCGAGATGAGCCACGATATGCAGCGGGCCAGCTGGCGCCGGCAGTTAGAAGAGTACAAAGGGAGATTCCGTCAGGCGGCGGACGAGGTTGTTCGTCTCCAGAGGTAGTTGGTTACTAGGGCGCAGCTTGCCAACGCCCAAGATGTCGAAGAGCTCCTAGCCCTGAGGGGCACTGTCGAGGGGATTTCTGTCTCCCTTGGGGAGAAGACAGCCGAGCTTCAACAAGTGAGCGTCCAACTGGCGCTTGAGCGGAGGGCCGTCGCGGACGCAGAGGCGGAGTCCGAAGTTCTGCAGAAGCAGCGTCGAGAAGTGGAGGCTGAAAATCGGCGACTTCGTCAGGCGCTCCAGGATACGCTGCGGAAGAAGGAAGAACTAGAAGAAACAGTGGAGAGCCTGAGGCAGTCCTGGTTGAGGGATGGAGGTGATCACCCTAGGTTAGAGGGAGCAGGACCTCCTTAGAGTTCTTTTGTCTTCATGTAATCACCCCCTTGTTTTTTGTCGTTTTGCTCTTCTTTCCCTGGCCGTCCTGGCCCTGTAGTATGCATGTGGGAAATGGAAAAAAGTGCTTTGCGTTACCTCGTCCACGCATAACATGATGTTGTCGTCTGTTGACCTTCTCCTGTCGTTCGACTTGCCGTCACGGGGGGGCTCTTCCCTTCCATCCGTCCTTATCGTGTGGCCGGGTTTCGCCGCCATTATTAGCCCCTGCTGCGGGAGTGGCTGACGGAGCCCGGCTTCCGTGGGAGTCCGGGCGAAGTCTTCCTTGTCGTAGGAACCCGGCTCTCGTAGGAGTCCGGGTGAAGCCTTCTTTGCGGCGGGACCCGGCTCTCGTAGGAGTCCGGGTGAAGTCTTCCACGTCGTAGGAACCTGGCTCCCGTAGGAGTCCGGGTGAAGCCTTCTTTGCGGCGGGACCCGGCTCTCGTAGGAGTCCGGGTGAAGTCTTCTTTGGCGTAGGGACCCGGCTCCCGTAGGAGTCCGGGCGGAGTCTCCTTGGCGGCGGAACCTGGCTCCCGTAGAAGTCCGGGTGAAGTCTTCTTTGGCGTAGGGACCCGGCTCCCGTAGGAGTCCGGGCGGAGTCTCCTTGGCGGCGGAACCCGGCTCCCGTAGGAGTCCGGGTGAAGTCTTCTTGGCGGCGGAACCCGGCTCCCGTAGGAGTCCGGGTGAAGTCTTCTTGGCGACGGGACCCGGCTCCCGTAGGAGTCCGGGTGAAGTCTTCTTGGCGGCGGAACCCGGCTCCCGTAGGAGTCCGGGTGAAGTCTTCTTGGCGGCGGAACCCGGCTCCCGTAGGAGTCCGGGCTTTCCATTTTGCTCACGTCTGGACGAGGTTTTCCTCCTGTTCCTGACAGGGCTGTGAGGGCACATTAGGGCGTTGCAAGGCCTCTCCCCCCATCCGGTCTAAAAGAACTGGGCCTTTGACTTTGCTCAAGTTAGGGCGAGGTTCTCCTCCTGTCCCTAACAGGGCTGTGGGGGCACATTAGGGCGTTGTAAGGCCTCTCCCCCCATCCGGTCTAAAAGAACCGGGCCTTCGACTTTGCTCAAGTTAGGGCGAGGTTCTCCTCCTGTCCCTAACAGGACTGTGGGGGCACATTAGGGCGTTGCAAGGCCTCTCCCCCCATCCGGTCTAAAAGAACCGGGCCTTCGACTTTGCTCAAGTTAGGGCGAGGTTCTCCTCCTGTCCCTAACAGGGCTGTGGGGGCACATTAGGGCGTTGCAAGGCCTCTCCCCCCATCCGGTCTAAAAGAATCGGGCCTTTGACTTTGCTCATGTCAGGACAAGGTCCTCCTCCTGTTCCCGACATGGCCGTTGTTTTTGGAGGGGTCATATTTAGTCATAATACATCCATGTTAAGTAGGAGGGGCACGTTAGCTAGAAAGAAGAGTAGATTCAAAACGAAATAGTAAGTGATACGTTTACAGTTCTCCCGCTCCTCCTTGAGGCCCTCCGGCGATGGAGTCGATGGTCCCGATAGGAGGCCGGTCCCCGGGTTGCTCCTCCCTTTTCTGCAGTTCGGGCGGTGGGAGGGCTCTTGGCCGGTCTCCCCTACCCTCAGGCCTGCGGCGGATGAACCTGTCGAGTTGACCTCGCCGGATGAGCTCCTCGATTTCGTCCTGGAGCTGGATGCATTCTTCGATGTCGTGGCCGTGGTCGCGATGGTAGAGGCAGAACTTGTTGGGGTTGCGCTTCCCGAGGTGCGTGCGCATCCTCTCTGGCCTAGGGAGCTGCTCCCTGACCTCCATCAGCACCTGGGCCCTCGAGGCGTTGAGGGGGGCGTAGTTGCGGAATTTCCCTAACGGGGAACCCCGCCGAAACCTGTTGTCCGGGCTTCTCTGCCTGCGCGCCCTGGGGGGAGTATGGATGTGCTTATGTCCAGGAGGGGATCGGGAGCGAGGTCGGGCTTCCTTTGGCCTCTTTTCAACTGCGGGCTTACCAGAATCTCCCGCCTGACGCTCCCTTGCAGTCTCTTCGTCCTTCATCTTGAAGGCTTCTTTTGCTCGGGCGTATCCTTCAGCCCGAGCCAGTAAATCGGCAAAATCCCTGGGGTACTTCTTCTCCAGGGAGTACAAAAGATCATTCTTCTGAAGGCCGCCTTTCAGGGCGGCCATGGCCACTGACTAGTCCAAATTCCGGACCTCCAACGTTGCGATGTTGAAGCGGTTGACGTAGGCCCGTATGGACTCCCCTTCCCTCTGCTTGATGTTGATGAGGGACTCCGAACCTTTCCGGGGACGTCGGCTGCTGACAAAATGGGCCACGAATTGGTGGCTCATTTGATCGAAGGAGAATATGGTACCCGGCTTCAGTGTCGAGTACCAGTTCCTTGCTGCTCCCTTCAAAGTAGACGGGAAAGCCCGGTACAAGATGGCGTCGGGAGCACCATGAAGCAGCATCATCGTCCGGAAGGCCTCCAGATGGTCAACCGGGTCCGACGTCTCGTCGTAGCTTTCGAACTGGGGAAGCTTGAAATTCGGCGGGATCGGTTCCTGCATAATCATTTGGGAGAAGGGAGGGTCAGTGCAAATATCCTCACCGTAAACGGGAGGCGCATGGCGGAGTTCTTCGATCCGCCGGTTCATCTCCTGGAGCCTCCGATCCAGGAAATCCTCTCGACTTCGAGTCTCGAGGGTCCTTTGACAGAATAGGGGCAGGGATCTTCTAGGGGTGGAGTCGTGATCCGACGGGGGGCTCTCTACTCTCGGATTCGCCTTCCCGGGAAGGACGGGGCGGCTGGCCCAAGTGGCCCGCCCCACCGCCGGGTTCTGGCATTCCGGAGACGCCCCCTCCGGATGCACCGACGCCTGCGGTTGCTGCTGCTGCATCGCTTGTACGGCTTCAACGAGTCCCTTGACCTGCTGCGCCAGCAAGTCGAATTGCTCCGCACCGACCGCCGCCGCCGGAGGGGAAGGAGGAGGAGGCTGAGAAACTGGAGGGGAGGCCGGAGCCTGAGATCTGGCTGCGGAGGCCGTAGACCGTCGGGTGGACGCCTTGCGCGGAGGCATCGAGTGCTGATCTCATGGGGGAAGATTGGGAGTGGGTGACGGAGAGACGGTCGGAGACGGCTCCGTTGAACACTCCTTTAAGAACAAGGGTGTTGCGAAGGTTCAGCCCTCCTTCTAGCGCCAATCCTCCCCTTCTTCTAGCGCCAATCCTGTTGGTGCAAAAATCCGCTCGCGCCGGAGAAGCTGGAGTCGGGGAAGCCGCGGTCGCCGCCGGGACCTGCAAGGGAAGTCTAAACCGGAGGTGGGGTTGCTCCGGCAAGACCCTCCGACGCTCAAGTCAGTTCTCTGTCTCAACAAGAATGGAGTGCTCGAACGGAGAATTTAGCAGAGTTTTGAGATAAGGAAAAGGAGCTTAAAGAATAACGTATCTGGATTCCCTTTTTATAGACGGAGGAGGCAGCGGATTGATGGCGACGTTTGTAACCGCCTGGTAGTGGGCCGTCCATGGTCAGGGGAATTGATTGCGGAAGATAGTGGAGCGGACACGTGGCCATTACCTCGGCCCGCCACGTGGAATCTGTTATGAGGGGTGGAGCAGCGTCCGTTGTCAGCAGATAGGAGAATCGCATGGTATCCGTCGCAGGAGGTGGAGCAGGTTCGTGGCCGTCACTGTGGCCTGCTAGGGGATAGTGGAGCTGTGCAGAGTCCGCCACAGGAAGTGGAGCAGGGCGGCTATGGTTACTGCGGCCTGTCAGGGAATGATGGTACTGCACGGAGTCTGCCACAGGAAGTGGGGCAGGGTCGTTGCCGTTTCGAGGGCCTGTCAGGGGGCGTGGATCTGTCGGTTGAAGCTCGGCAACGGCCGGAGCCCGGTTTCTGTTGGGGTCCGGGCAAGGTCCTCCTGGCGGTAGGGGTCGCAAGCGGAGCCCGACTCCCGTAGGGGTCCGGGCGGAGCTGCACTTGCTGTCGGCGGTGGAGCCCGGCTCCCGTAGGAGTCCGGGCGGAGCTGTGCTGCAATCAAAGTTAAGGGTGAAGTCCGGCTCTGGTAGGAGTCCGGATGGAGCTTACCATCGGTTGATACTTGAGAGCGGAGCCCGGCTCCCGTAGGAGTCCGAGCGGAGCTGTTCTGATGTTGGTGGTGGAGTCCGGCTCCCGTAGGAGTCCGGGCGGAGCTGCGCTGATGTCGTTGGTGGAGCCCGGCTCCCGTAGGAGTCCGGGCAGAGCTGCACTTGCTGTCGGCGGTGGAGCCCGGCTCCCGTAGGAGTCCGGGCGGAGCTGCACTTGCTGTCGGTGGTGGAGCCCGGCTCCCGTAGGAGTCCAGGCGGAGCTGCACTTGCTGTCGGCGGTGGAGCCCGGCTCCCGTAGGAGTCCGGGCGGAGCCGCACTTGCTGTCGGCGGTGGAGCCCGGCTCCCGTAGGAGTCCGGGCGGAGCCGCACTTGCTGTCGGCGGTGGAGCCCGGCTCCCGTAGGAGTCCGGGCGGAGCTGTTCTGATGTTGGCGGCGGAGTCCGGCTCCCGTAGGAGTCCGGGCGGAGCTGCGCTGATGTCGTTGGTGGAGCCCAGCTCCCGTAGGAGTCCGGGCGGAGCTGCACTTGCTGTCGGCGGTGGAGCCCGGCTCCCGTAGGAGTCCGGGCGGAGCTGCGCTTGCTGTCGGCGGTGGAGCCTGGCTCCCGTAGGAGTCCGAGCGGAGCTGCACTTATGGTTCCGGCTGTGGGTATTTTATACCCAACAGTTTCTTTTTCTTTTTGTTTCTTTTGTGGAAGTGGAGGACGGAGACAATGGTCAAGGAAGAAGGTTTAGTTATCCCAAAAGCAGCAAGACTGATAAGAAAATTAGTGGCTTAGTCCACGTATATGCTAGCTCATCTTAAAAAACATGTATTATCTAATTTCTTATTATTTGTAGGCTATATAAAATAGTTACTTAATGTTTGTTTATGTTAATTTGAAATATTGTTCCCACACATATGATAAGTGGTCTGAACAACTATTATCAATCTAATATTGCTTTCTAGGAGTTTGTGGTTCGAAAATTTAAATAATAATAAAATTTTTATCTTAAAATATGTTTTTGCTAACCGACTAAAATTATAGGATAAAATTTTTTGTTTATGTTTTCATCATGCATCTATGGCCATTGTAAACTTGGATTTAGAAGAAGAGTACAATATGCTGAGAGTAAAGAACTGCTACAAGATTTACTTGATGTCTGCAGTGTTGGCTATGAGATGTCATGAATAATTAGGTGCATGACATACTACTAAGGTTGGTTTTAAACTCACTTTTCTCAAGGTTGTTTTAGATGAAGTATGATGTTCTCATAAACGAGTTTTTGCTTTTAATATTGAGAAATAGACAACAAAATTGAGTAGTGCCGATAGGATGGGATATGGTTTCCTTAAGGATCAATAATTCTTTCATGTAACCATGCTCCCTCGGCATGAGTATCTTGCAAGCGGAAAATAACAACAACTGCAATTAGCTCCATTGCATTTGGTTTAGCAACAAGGAAATTATTATGCATATTGGAATAGCTGTGGTACAAATAATTCTTAGTTTCATTCAGCTATAATTTCTTAAGTAACCTTTGGCTTAATGTGATTTCGTTGGATTTACTCAATGAATAATTTAAGACAACTTTCTCTTTGAATGGTTGTTCTTGGTACCAGCAAGTTTACCTGCATTACTGTTCTATGCTTAAAGCTGCTTTCTTAAAAGCTGGTTGGTCAACATAAGACTTGCACCGAAAAAGGAAAAAAAAAAAAAGGCAAACATTAGACTGATCCAAGCTCAGTACATAACATAGAATTTAAGAAACAAAACATAGACCGATCACCAAGACACATTACCACCTTCGTTTCCCATCATATCACCTATTTAACAAGCCATATATATGCCATCTACTTATCTAAAGAGGGGGCCAAAGAAGCTACTTAATTATAAAAAAGACGAAGAACAGATCATAATGAATGAAGGATTTCAAGATTTTGATATGGAAGGCAACTAAACCACTAAAAGTTCTGCTCGGGAATCATCCGGCGGTGCTCTCTATGGATGAACTCTTCAGCTTTCCTGTCGATATCGGGCTCAGCAACCCAATGCTTCCGGTCATCATCGCTAAGTCGAATCTTTCTGGGATGTCTTGGCTTCATTTCTGCTTCATGGCCATCTCTCTGGTGCCTGGGTTTCCTCTCTTGCTCACGGCCCTTTCTCGGCTGCCTTGTTCCTGCCTCTGCTTCATGGTCCCTATTGTGTCTCTTGTTGGTGCCAAAAAAAGAAAACAAGGACCTCCTCCCTTCTCCCATCTTTCCTAGTTTCCCTCTTCTTTTTTTAGAAGGCTTTTTCTCTCTAGCAAGTTCGAAAAAGGAGGAGTTTCTCTTTGCTTGCAGGGTGGATGGTAGAGGTTTGAGATTTATAGCAGAAAGGAATTCCACTGAGCTTAGGAGAATGGAAGGAACCTTCGTTGGTTTCTGACCAATGGGATTAATGTGAGTAATTTGAAATCTCGGTCATAGCTATCAGGGTGGGATTATACGAAGATGCCACAGACTTGAGTCTTCTACTTTAGACTTTTGACCAATATGATCGGCTTTTTCCCAAAGATTCTGACAGATTTACGAAAAAAAAAAGATCTGACACGTACATGATCTCATCAGATGTGGGACGCGGTTCCTTTTCTGAGGCTTATTCAGATAGATTATGCTCGGCTCGGGAACTCCACTGCTGCATTACTTGGGTCTGTTGGTGTTTTATTTCCCGGTAGATATGACCAAAATTTTAGGAGCCTTCCATGATCATTTTAAATTTGAGCATTATGTTGACGACCATTGCAATAATCTTTAGTACAATTTTCCATGTTCTTATGTTTCCCTGGATAAAATGTTAATTTCCACATACTCATAACCATGAGTTCTGATTTAACTAATGACAGAAGTTTGAATTGGCTACTGATAGGCAAAGCATGGCGGAGGCTAAAGCACTAGATTGACAGGGTAGGTATGGTCAAAATAGCTATTGTGTATGCTCCAGAGAGGGCAATCCACCTGCCAGAATTGGCCATTGGAGCATGGCAACTCCCTTCTAACATATAAAGCTAGTTGTCTTCCTCAGGAGTTGGTAAAGGTCATTCAATATACTGATTCTGTTTAATTTTTTGAGAAAACTTTATGATTCTTTACACGCACGTTGTTTGTCCAACAAAGTATCGTTGAAAAAATACTAGTTTTTTTGTAGGAAGGCTACGGAGTAAATCTTCTATGTAGCTGGGGTCAAGAGTAATCGATCTGCAATGGTGGAGGTTGATTATTAAATTTTCTGCTGATGTAGTTATGGAGCTTCCCATGTGGTTCAATTAATTCAAAGTGGTGGAATATTATGCAATCTAATGTGATCTATTTGAGGTATATATTCGCTTCCGATATCTTTCACACCCAAAAACTAATGATCGATCAGGAAGACAAAAAAAATCAACTTGGAAATCAGAATAATAAAGTAAAAGGAATTTATCACATGATTTCAGGCTAGCAGACCTGTAACTGATGTAAATGACCGTTACGATGTAGAATTTTGCAGTCTACTGCTATTATGCATGTTCCTAACATTAATATGTGACGTTAATGCCGTCCCTGTGACTCCGCTTTTCTTAGTGTACTAGCTAATAAATCATACATATGGACTCCCTCACATATTTCCACGAAAAGAAAAGGAAAGGACTTCTGATGCCATCTCATCCAGTTGACAGATGCCTAAATCAGGCCGGTGGTTTTCTCCCATTGTATCAAGAAGCCTCTAACCCAATACATATTCTAAAGGAATCTCGTTCATTCCCAACCACGTTTCCAATGACAAGAAACTTCCACGAAGAAACTATAATCCTTAAAGTAAGAAGAAGATTAATTACTTTCTTCGCTGCCGCAAAAGATTACTACTTCGCGGTAATATGGACCGTCAAGCAAAATTGCCGCGATCTTTCCCCGAATATGCGTCCCTTCGAACAACTTTTTGGCTTTTACCATAGAAAACTTTCGACGTCCAATGATATTTTGGAGAAAATAGGTTAAAATAGCTGCTAATCAGTTATATATAATAGGGAAAATCAAGAGATTATCTTTTTGATGCTTTCATATTTGGAACTATTTTTGGCATAATTTTTTTGATGCTTTCATATTTGAACTTTTTTTTGGCACTCAGCTGACAAAGATTAGTTCAAATTTATACCGCATGATCTCTCTCGAGTTTCAACTATTCTTGTAATAATATACAATATTATCCAAAAAAAGCTAGCTGTATGGTATTTTTTAGGTTCGTTGGCTCCATATAAATACTCAAGATCTATCTAGTGTATAATAGATTTGGGGCTAAATGCATGCCCACATGAATCCTCATATGATCCTTCCATTTAAGTCATGGCAACTTGACTAGACCAAGTATCTAACTCTATTTACATCCAATCATAAAATATCACAATCAGTCTGCGATCAATTCAAATGGGCTTGTGCTCGAAATTGTTTAGTCCACATGAGCCGTGGACCAGATTTACTCTAATACTATTACTCATGATCTAGAATCTCATGCAGAAAAAGGTTAGGCAGAAGGTTTTATTTGTGTTCATGGTCCGATATAAATATCTAAGATCTATCTAGTGCATTGGTCATATGCGATTAAACGTATGTCTGTATGGGTTCCAACAACTTTGAACACTCAGGCTGATAGAATTAGTCTAGTTTTGTTTGCTAGTTACGAGTTTGAACGAGTCCCAACGCTTGGCTTGCTGGGACTGGTCCGAGTTTGCGGTGCACATCTCTGCCTATGGGACTCCTTGGGTCTTTAGATGTGTTAGCTGTGTGTTTAGAGGGCAGCTGTGCGGGCCCTATCATTTGCGTGTCGAAGAGCTCATATGAGAATTCTATTAATTTATCCTAGCTTGATTGGTATGCATTTGTGGTAATGCCTTGGTCACTAATTTATCCTTACCTATCCATTTTCCACCTGAATCATGCCCAACGCATCTTAAAAAAAGTATCACCATCAATCTTGACTTAGCTCCCTGACCTATAATATGAAAAATTATATCCCACATTACATGCACCGTATAAATTATCCCGTATCATTTTTTTAGGCTTCATTCATCATTTGCTCACCTCAATAATTAGCCCACATAAACGAGATGAGATAGTTGGCGTGGCGCCCTATCATGTGGTAATTCGGGAATATATAAGGTCAGGTGAGTGTCACGTGATGGCTGGGCCACCATACGCGGGGCGCAGTGGTAGCCTGCAATAGCTTCCTGCTTTCATAGCCTTTATTCAAAGGTGAGAAAAAAAAAAGGACTTTTTGCGCGTCAAAAAAATACGTGGTTATGTTTCACAGCTCTTTATAGACGGCACTAGAGTAGTGACTTGGATGGTCGAGGAAGCCAAGGAACTCTCTCTTTCTACGAGGGTTAGTTGCCAACCACCATCCTTATAGAACATTGATGGATTAAATATACCAAGAGCGGCGACTCTTTGTGGTGCGGGTGCAAAGTGGGATGGGTTAGTCCAATCTATTTGGCAACATCGGCCAAAGGTTGTTAAGTTCGATTCATTGAAGGACCGGACAACTCATCCTATGCCATTCATCCATCTGCACAAATCTCAAAATATTCTATCTTTTATCATCTATTTGATCTGCATATATTTCAAAGCATTCTATCCACTATCATCTATCCATTTGCACAATCTCAAAAAATACCATCTTCTATCATTCATATATTTGCACATATCTCAAAACACTCCCTTAGTCATTCATCTGCTTGCACAAATCTCAAAGCACTCCATTCTCTATCATCTAGATATCTATATATATTTCAAAGCACTCTATGCTCTATCATCTATCTACCTACACAGCTTTTAGAGCTCTCCATTCTTTATCATCCATCCATTCATATAAATCTCAAAGCACTACATTCTTTATCATTCATCTTAGACGGTTTTCAAAGCACTCCTTTTTAGTTCACACCAAAATAAGAGTTCCTTGTTAATTAGGAAGGGCAATTTAGAAATTTTACAAAAGTTTAGTTATCATGCACGTGACCTTCTTGTGATAATATTTTGTGATGGAAATAGATGGGTAGGCCACGTTACAATGAGTTCGTGATTAACTTGCACCTTTTGGAGTGTAACTAGAAACGGCCCAAACTTGGAGGCATGTATCTATATTTTCTTTTTTTGGGGTAAATTAGGGGATTATCAGTTGAATCCATTACAATTTACAATCTAGACAGAGATATAATAGCTGAATCAGCAATGGTAACAAAACAAAGTTTCGTGCGTGGGGAAGGGGAGAAGTCGATGGTCAAGAAATAGGATATAGTTATCCCAAAGGCAGCAAGATTCATAAGAAGATTAGTGGGCTAGTCCACCTACATCCTGGTTTATCTTAAAAAACATGTATTATCTAATTTCTTATTATTTATAAGCTATATAAAATAGTTATTTAATGTTTGTTTACACTAATTTGGAATATTGTTCCGGTACATATAACGACTGGTTAAAACATCCATTAGATAACTTTTGGTTGAATGTGATTTTGTTGGATTTACTCCATGAATAATTTATGACAATTTTCCCTATGAATGGTTGTGCTTGACAAAAGCAAGTTTACAACAAAAGTGCTTGATGTGTCAGTGTGTCAAGGGTCGTCAGAGTCAGCCGCCTCAGACCCCACGAAGTATTGTTCGTTCCAGAATGGCGTGTGCCCGCTACAGGAAACCACAGCCGCTGCCCCTCACGGTTTTGTCCTTCGGCCGAAAGGCAAAAGACGCCTCGTGAGGGAATGCGTGCTCGTATCCCACTTAAGCACATGACACTTCAGAGTTTGCCCGATGTTGGACTATTAAGGGGGGTCTCCCCACGGCCTGCCCACAACATAGCCCCCCACTCTGGAGGGTGCATGTGCTGTAGGTCAGAGGGCGGGTGCCCCTAATTGGCGCACCACTAATGTGTCAATGTGTCAAGAGTCGTCGGAGTCAGCCGCCTCGGACCCCACGAAGTATTGTCCGCTCCGGAACGACGTGTTGCCCACTACAGAGAACCACAGCCGCCGCCCCTCACAGTTTTGTCCTTCGGTCGGAAGGCAAAAGGCACCTCGTGAGGGAATGCGTGCTCGTATCCCACTTAAGCACATGACACTTCAGAGTTTGCTCGATGTGGGACTATTAAGGGGGGTCCCCCCACGGTCTGCCCACAATAGTGTTCTTTGATAAACCTGAGCTGATTGGCAAACACAAGAATTACACCCCAAAAATAAAAAAAAGATGGGTTTTGCTACGATGCTCCATAATATTATTTTATTATTAAGGGCTTTTAAGACATTGCACTATTATTATTTTTTATATTTTATTTTTTTAAAATAATATTTTATTATTTTTAATTGTCCTTCTTTTTCTTTTTTTTCGTTTCTCTTGGCCCCCCCCCATCTTCTTCCTCCTCCACCCATCTCCCATCGCTGCCTCCCCCCCTCCCGCAACACCACCCATGGCTTCTTCGCACCTACCCCGCCGCTTGTCTCCTCGCCACCGCATGCCAACCCCTTCCCTTCCACCCACTTCTCTGGTGCTTGGCCTTGCCGCTACACACCGCCCATCTCTTCGCCGCTCGGGTCCACCATCACAGCCACCCCCTTTCTCCTCCTCCTCCACACACCTCTCTACTACTCGAGCAAACTGCTGCAGCCACCCTCTTTCCTTCTCTTCGCCACAGCCACTGACCTCTCCACTGATCAAGCCTGTTGCTCGTCTCCCCACCACTGCCGATCGCTTTTCTGCCTCCTTCCTCCTTCGCCGTCACTTGAGCCTGTCGCCCCCTTCTTTCTCCTCTTCCTCCACCGCTCATCTTCTAGAAGCCACCTCCCTGCCCCCTTTTTTCCTCCTCCTCCGCCGCTTACCTCCCCGCCACCACACACCAACCCCCAGCAGCGGGAGGGGGTGGTGCTTTATTGGAAGGAGGAAGGAAGGAGGAGAAAAAGATATTGGATGGCACCCACTATTTTTTTTTAATTTTTAAATTACATCTGAACTTTAAGTTATTAACCGCATCAGCCATGCACAAAGCTAGTTGCTAATAAACAGATCACTGCTATCCATCTTGAAATGAACTGTTAGAAAAAAAATTATAATAAAATGATCAAAATAAACTTTGAAGCACCGTAGCAAAACCCAAAATAGATTGGCACACATAACACTTAACCAAGCTTACAACATGACACAGAATTTAAGACACAAAACATGGACTGATCACCAAGACACATTACTACCTTCGTTTTCCATCATATCACCTGTTAACAAGCCATATATGTTACTCTTTAAGGGTGCCAAAAAGGCTATTTAACGATAAAATTAACAGATGAAGAAGAGATCCTAATTGATCAAGGATTTCAAGAGTCGGACATGGCAGGCAACTAGACCGCTAGAAGTTCTGCTCAGGGACCATCCGGCGGTGCACTCTATCGATGAACTCTTGAGCTTTCCTGTCGATGTCGGGCTCAGCAACCCAATGCCTCCGGTCATCGTCGCTCGTCCGAATCTTTCTGGGATGTCTTGGTTCTATTTCTGCATCATGGCCAACTCTTTGGTGCCTCGGTTTCCTCTCTTGCTCGTGGCCCTTCTTCGGCTGCCTGGGGTCCGTCTCTACATTACGGCCCTTGTTGTGTGTCTTGCGGGTGCCGAAGAAAGAAAACAAGGGCCTCCTCCCTTCTCCCATATTTCCTAGTTTCTCTCTTCTTTTCAGAAGGCTTTTTCTCTCTAACAAGTTTAAATCAGAGGAGGAGCTTCTCTTTGCTTGCAGGGTGGATGGCAGAGGTTTGAGATTTATAGTAGTAGAGCTGAGGGGAATGGAAGGAACCTTCATCGATTTCGGACCAATAGGATTAATGCGAATAATTTGAAATCTCGGTCATAGCAATACATGAGGGTAGGATCATATCAAGATGCTACAGACTTGGGTCGTCTACTTTAGACTTGTGACCAATATGGTCGGTTTCTTCCCAGAGACTCTGACAGATGCGTGATCTGATCTCAAATATGGGACTGTTCCTTTTCTAAGGCTTTTTCAGATAGATTATGCTCGGTGGGGATCCCCAGCACTACACTACTTGGATTTGTTGGTGCTTTAGTTCCAGGGCTGAAATCAGATCGGATACGGATTGGATCCCAGCATATCCAAATCCATATTTGTTTTGTCTGATGAATACAAATATGGATATGGATATTATTCGGATATAAAAATTTATATTCATATTTGTTTTAAATGGATACGAATACATTTCAGATACTGAAAGTATAGATGTAATTACGGATATAATTTAAATAAGTAAACTTTATGGGAATCAAAAATATTACTAAATAAATGATAAATTAAATTAATAACATGTTTATATGATTGTATATTTTTTAAAAAAATTAATAAGTACTATATAAAATTATATAGGATTATATGAAGATTCGGATATTTGGATACAGATCAGATGGTTGTCTATCCATATCCATATCTATTTTTTTTTTATGGATATGGACACGGATACAAATATTAGTCGGATCTTCAAATTTTTGTCCATATCTGGATTAATTAGGATACGAAAATAGATCTGAATGAAAAAAATTTATACTACTTTCACCCTTATTTATTTCACTTTTATAGATATTACCAAAATGTTAAGCCTTCCATGCTCATTTTAAACAAGCGCAGTATGATGACCATTGTAATAATCTTTAGTATAATTTTCCATATTTTCATATTTCCCTTAATAAAAAGTTCCACATTATCATAACCATGAGTATTCATAAAGAGCTCCATCATTTAGTAATCATCTACCTGCATAAATCTCAAAACACTCCATCCTCTATCATACATCTTCTGCACAGATCCCAAAGCACTCTATTTTTTGTGATCCATCTGCTTGTATAGATCTTAAAACGCTTCGTTCTCTATTATTCATCCATCTACATAGCTCTTAAAGCACTTTATTTATCATCCATTTTCACAGATCTCAAAGTGCTCTTTCTCAGTCATCCATCTATTTACACAGATTTTAAAGCACTCTATCATCTATCATTCATCCACTTCCATAGATGTTAAAGCATTCATCTACATAGAGCTCAAAGCACTGTATCCTCTCTCATCTATCTATTTATATAGATTTCAAAGTACTCTATTTTCTATTATTCATTCATCCATACTTCTGTATTATTTTCAAAATGCTCAATTTTTTGTCATCTATCCACATGCATAGATCTTAAATCTCTCTATCATTTATTAGCCATTTGCTTGTACGGATTTCAAAGTACTCCATCATCTGTCATTCATTTGTTTGCATAGATCTCAAAATACTCCATCCTCTATCATTAATCATCCATCTGTATAGATCTTAAGTACTCCATCATCTGACATCCATATGCTGTACAAATCTTAAAGCTCTCCAATAATTATCATTCATATGCCTGCACAGATCTCAAAACACTCCATCTATCATTCATCTGCATGCAAAGATCTCAAAGCATCCTATCCTCTATCATCGCATCTCAATCTGCATGCATAAATCTTAAAACACTCCATTATTTATCATCCATCCATCTGCATAGCTCTTAACGTGCTCCATCTTTTGTCATTTATCTGATCACATAGATCTTAAAGCACACCCTTTCAATTCATGCTTGAAGGTTTTTTCTAGGAGGGAGGGAGGGTGCAGAGTCAATGGTCAAGAAATAGGGTTTAGTTATCCCAAAGGCAGCAAGATTGAGAGAATGCTTAGTCCACCTACATACTAGTCTATCTTCCAAAAAAAAAAAAAAGGGTATTATCAAATTAAGTTTTTATTATTTGCAGGCTATATAAAATAGCTATTTAATGTTCGCCTGTATTAATTTGGAATATTGTTCCTGACAAGTGGTCTAAACATCTGTTATCAATCTAATATTGCTTTCTAGGAGCAAGGACTTCTTCATGCGCGTCAAGAAAATACGCGATTATGTTTCACACCTCTTTATAGACGGTACCAGAGTCACGACTTGGACGGTTGAGGAAGCCAGGGAACTCTCTCTTTCCACGAGGGTTAGTTGCCAACCACCATCCTCATGAAACATTGATGGATTAAATATACCGAAAGCTGCGAGTCTTTGGCGTGCGGGTGCAGAGTGGGATGGGTTAGTCCAACCTATTTAGCAATGTTAGTCAAAGGTTGTCAGATTGGGTTCATTGAAGCCCTATCCCCCACGTCCTTCTGCATGGACTTCCAAGCAATGTTATTAAATCCGATCCAGACTTTGATCCGAATAAGATACCGGATTAGTGGATCAGTGGTCCAACCGTCGGATCAACGGTTGAACCGGTGGGGAGGAAGCAGAGGGAGGGGATCCATATGAAGGAAGAGGAGGAGGCGGAGGGGGGAGGGAGCTGAGTGGAAGAGGAGGCGGAGGGGGCAGGGAGCCGAGTGGAGGAGGAGGTGGAGGGGGTCGGGCAAAGAAGGAGGCGGAGGGGGTCGAGCGGAGAAGGAGGAGACAGAGGGAAGATGTCCTAGATGGCAGAGGGGAGAGGGGGCCGAGCGGAAAAGGAGGAGGTGGTGGGGAGGTCCCGGACGGGGAGAAGGAGGCGGAGGGGGTCGAGTGGAGGAGGAGAAGGCGGAGGAAAGATATCCCGGATGGTGGAGGAGGAGAAGGCAAAGGGGGAGGGGACCGAGCGGAGGAGGAGGAGGCAGAGGGAGGTCTCGATCGATAGAGAAGGAGGTGGAGTGGGTCGAGCGGAGAAGGAGGAAGCAGAAGGAGGAGGTTGCAGATGGAGGAGGTAGAGGGGCCGACCTTGGGCCTATTCACCAGAGATTTGAAAAAAAAAAAAGAGGGTTACGCCACTGTTACTCACCGAAGCTCCGATCGTCCTCATCGGCTCATCCCTAGTCCCAACCACTGTCGTTTGCTTGATCCTCATCTTCGTCGGTCCGTCCACACTCTCCGTTCGCTGCTGCTGCTGACGTGGTCATCGAGGAAGGCGAAGACGCTGTGGGGTTTGAACTCGGAAGTTGGGATTGGGAAGTCGAAGACTCGAAGCTGAAGGAACGATCGGGACTTGGGAGATAAGATGAAATCGAGTTTTACCTCAATCGGATTTTATTGGGTCCAACGGTTCGCAGTCCAACCAGCTGGTTCATCCGAATTTCATCGAGTTTTAAGCCCAGTCGGTTCAATTAGGCAACCGGCCCGATCCCATAGCCGAGTCAGCGGATTTTCGATCCGACCGATCGGGCCAAGCCAGGTTTAATAACTTTGCTTCAAAGTATTCCATCCACTGTTGTCTATTTGAGCTGCATAGATTCCAAAGCACTTTGCCCACTATTATTCATCTATTGCAGAGATCTCAAAGAATTTGATCTTCTATTATTTATCCACCTGCACAGATCTCAAAGTATTCCATCTTCTGTCATCCATCAGCTTGTAAAGATCTCAAAGCACTCCATCCTCTATCATTCATCTGTCTGTACAGCTCTTAAAGTACTTCATCTTTTATCATCCATTTACTTGCACAGCTGTTAAAACACTCCATCCTCTATCATTCATCCGTTTGCACAATTTTCAAAATACTACACCCTCTGTTATTCGTCTGCTCATATAGATTCAAAGCACTTCCTTTTGGTTCATGCCAAAATAAGAGTTCCTTGCTAAGTGGGAAGGGTGGTTTCAAAATTCTACAAAAGTTTAGTTACCTTGCGACTTCTTTATAATAATATTTTGTGATGGAGATAGATGGCTGGGTCACATTATAATAAATTTAAAATTTTGAGGGTTAACTTGTACTTTTTAAATGTTTGGAGTTCAAGTATAAATAGCCTAAATTTGGAGACGTGTGTTTGTAATTTATTGTTTTTTTGGATAAATTAGGGGAATATCAGGTGGACCCATTTCAATTTACAGTCCAAGAAAAGATACAATAGCTGAATCAGCAACGAGGCAAAGTTTTGTGCGCGGGGAAGGGGTATCTAATTTCTTATTATTTATAGGCTATATAAAATAGTTATTTAATGTTTGCTTATATTAATTTAGAATACTGTTCCCAGACGTATGCCAAGTGGTCGAAACATCCACCGACAGCAAACAAAAAAAAGGATTGGCAAACATGATACTTATCCAAGCTTACAACATGACACGGAATTTAAGAAACAGAACGTGGACCGATCACCAAGACACGTCACTACCTTTGTTTCCCATCCTATCGCATGTTAACAAGCCAAATATGTCACCCTTTAAGGGTACCAAACAAGCTACTTAATTATAAAAAAGATGAAGAACAGATCATAATGTGGAAGGCAGCTAAACCACTAGAAGTTCTGCTCGGGGACCATCCGGCGGTGCTCTCTATCGATGAACTCTTGAGCTTTCCTATCGATATCGGGCTCAGCAACCCAATGCCTCCGGTCATCGTCGCTGGGTCGAATCTTTCTGGGATGTCTTGGTTCCATTTCTGCATCATGGCCAACCCTCCGGTGCCTCGGTTTCCTCTCTTGCTCGCGACCCTTCCTCGGCTGCCTGGGTTCCGTCTCTGCATCATGGCCCCTGTCGTGTGTCTTGTTGTTGTTGTTGCCAAAGAAAGAAAACAAGGACTTCTTACCTTCTCCCATCTTTCCTAGTTTCTCTCTTCTTTTTAGAAGGCTTTTTAATTCTCTCTAATAACTTTGGATTAGAGGAGGAGGAGTTCCTCTTTGCTTGCAGGGTGGATGGTAGAGGTTTAAGATTTATAGTAGATGGTAAATCCACCTGAGCTAAGGGGAATGGAAGGAACTTTCATCGATTTCACACCAATGGGATTAATGCGAATAATTTAAAATCTCGGTCATAGCTATCAGGGTAGGATCATACGAAGATGCCACAAGCTTGGGTCTTCTACTTTAGACTTTTGACCAATATGGTCGGTTTCTTCCCAAAGATTCGGACCGATACATGATCTCGGATATGGGAGGCGGTTCCTTTTCTGAGGCTTTTTCAGACAGATTATGCTCGGCTGGGGAACTCCAGCACTGCATTACTCGGTTTTTTTTTTGATGAAAATGAGTCAGGGAAGACCTAACCCAAGGGGTATGTCATTAATATAATATAATAAATACAGTAATTTAGTTATGTCATAGTATAATCCTGGTGAGAGATTATCAACTACGTATCCTATACATTTTGGTGAGAGGAGGTATACGAAGACCATACATAAATAGCTGACACCTTAGTTAGTTTAATCCAAAGGAGCTACTGAGTTGATGCTGGAATAATGCTGCTAGTTAAGTAGTTCCTTCATACAAATCTAAACCTGATTAACCGAAGAACTCTGATTGGCAGGCAGGTGTTCAGTCCAGGATAAGAACATCTTAGCGACATTTCTCGCCACAAAAATTGGTAGAAAGGCATGAAAGTCAAAACATCGTTTATTCCTTTCCTTCCATAGTATCCAAATTGTTGTCGCAATAAGGACATCAATCTCCGCTCTGCAAGAATGGAAGTGATCATCCAGTCGCCAAGAATTCTTATAGGATTCTATAGGAATTATATAAGAACAATCTCCACTCTGTATTACTCGGGTTTGTTGGTGCTTTATTTCCCTGTGATAGGTATGACCAAAATTTTAAGCCTTCCATGATCAATTTAAACGATAGTGTTATGGGGACCATTGCAGTAACCTTTTGTACAATTTTCTATGTTTTCATATTTCCGTTCCACATTATCATAACCATGACTATTCATAAAGCACTCCATCCTCTAATATTCATCTATCTGCATAAATCTCAAAATGTTTCATCCTCTATAATCTATCCATCCACACAGATCTCAAAGCACTTCATTCTCTGCCATCCATCCACTTGTATAGATCTCAAAGCACTTCATTTTTTAATCATTCAACGAATTTAAAGTTTTCGTGGTTAATACTTTTAAAACTTTTGGGATCTAAATATAATTGATCCAAACTTACAGGGGTGTATCCATAATCTTATCTTAGCTTTTTTTTTTTTTTTTTGGTAAATTGGGGGATGATCAGATGAACCCATTACCATCTAGACAAAGATATAATAGCTGAATTAGCAACGGTAATAAAAGACAAAGCATGAAGATTTTTTTTTTTTTCTGGGGGTTTTGGAGTGGGGGGTCAATGGTCAAGAAATAGGATTTAGTTATCCCAAAGGCAGCAAGATTGAAAAGAAAATTAATGGCTTAGTCCACCTAAATACTAGTTTATCTTCAACAAATATATGTTATCAAATTTCTTATTATTTGAAGGCTATGTAAAATAGTTATTTAATGTTTGCTTATATTAATTTGGAATATTGTTGCTATACATGTGATAAGTGGTCGACACATCTGTTATCAATCTAATATTGCTTTGCAGGAGCTTTCAGTTCAAAAATTCAAATTATCATAAAATCTTCATTTTAAAAATTGTTTTTCCTTACCCTCTTGAATTATAGGATCAAATTTCTTGTTTACATTTGTATTGTGTATCTATGGCCATTGTAAACTCAAATGTAGAAGAAGAGTAGTACAGTGTGCTGCGAAAAAAAAAAACTGCTTCCAGGATTTCGTTAACGTCTTCAGTGTTGGCCGTAACATACTACTAAGATTGGTTTGCAAACTCATTTTTTTCAAGATGGTTTTAGATGAAGTATGGTGTTCTGGTAAACGAGTTCTTGCTTTTAATATTAAGCAATAGACAACAAAATTGAGTAGTGCTAACAGGAGTGAGACATGGATTACTTAAAGATCAATAATTTTATTATGCATATTGGAATAGCTATGCCACAAGTAATTCTTACTTTCATTCAGCTATAATTTTCTTAAATAACTTTTGGTTGAATGTGATTTTGTTGGATTTACTCAATGAATAATTTAAGACAATTTTCTCTTTGAATAGTTGTTCTTGGTACCAACAAGTTTACCAACATAACTGCTGTATGCGTAAAGCTGCTTTCTTAAAAGTTGATTGATCAACATAAGACTTACACCGAAAAAGGAAAAAAAAGGCAAACATTAGACTTATCCAAGCTCAGTACATAACATAGAATTTAAGAAACAAAACATAGACTGATCACCAAGGCACATTACTACCTTCGTTTCCCGTCATATCATCTATTAACAAGCCATATATATGCCATCTACTTAGGAGGAGGGACCGAAAAAGCTGCTTAATTATAAAAAAGATGAAGAACGGATCATAGTGTACGAAGGACTTGAAGATTTTGACATGGAAGGCAACTAAACCACTAAAAGTTCTGCTCGGGGACCATCCGGCGGTGCACTCTATCGATGAACTCTTTAGCTTTCCTGTCGATATCGGGCTCAGCAACCCAATGCCTCCGGTCATCATCGCTAGGTCGAATCTTTCTGGGATTTCCTGGCTTCATTTCTGCTTCATGGCCATATCTCTGGTGGCTTGGTTTCCTCTCTTGCTTGTAGTCCTTCCTCGGCTGCCTTGTTTCCGTCTCTGCTTCATGACCCCTGTTGTGGGCCTTGTTGTTGCCAAAGAAAGAAAACAAGGACTTCTTACCTTCTCCCATCTTTCCTAGTTTCCCTCTTCTTTTTAGAAGGCTTTTTGCTCTCTGGTAAGTTTGCAAGGAGGAGCTTCTCTTCGCTTGCAGGGTGGATGGTAGAGGTTTGAGATTTATAGCAGAAAGAAATTCCACTGAGCTAATTAGGGGAATGCATGGAAGGAACCTTCATCGGTTTCTGACCAATGGGATTAATGTGGGTAACTTGAAATCTCGGTCATAGCTATCGGGGTAGGATTATACGAAGATGCCACAGACTTGGGTCTTCTACTTTAGACTTTTGACCAATATGATCGGCTTTTTCCCAAAGATTCTGACAGAGTTACCGAAAAAAAAAATTTCTGACACGTACATGATCTCAGATGTGGGACGCGGTTCCTTTTCTGAGGCTTTTTCAGATAGGTTATGCTCGGCTCGGGAACTCCACTGTTGCATTACTTGGGTCTGTTGGTGCTTTATTTCCCCGCGATTGATACGACCAAAATTTTAAGCCTTCCACGATCATTTTAAACTTGAGCATTTTGTTGACCATTGCAATAATCTTTAGTACAATTTTCCATGTTCTCATATTTCCCCGGCTAAAAGGTTCCGCATTCTCATAACCATGAGTTCTGATTTAACTAATGACAGAAGTTTGAATCGGCTATTTGTATGGGAAGAATGGTGGAGGCTAAGCACAAGATTGACAGGGTTGTGAATTCTCTAGAGAAGGCAATCCATCGTCCAGAATTGGCCATTGGAGCATGACAAGAAAATTCCTCCGCTCCCTTCTAACATATAAAGCAAGTAGTCTCCCTAGAATCTTTTCCTCAGGAATTGGTAAAGGTCATTTAATTTAGTGATTCTCTCTCTCTCTCTCTCCCTCCCTTTTTTTTTGGGAGAAAACTTTATGATTCCTTACACGTTCTTGGTCCAAAAATGTATCTTAATTTGCAGAAATATTAGTTTTCTTACAATAAGGCCTATGTAGGAACGCTATGTGGTAAATCTTCTATGTAGCTAGGGTCAAAAGTAATTGATCTTCAATTGTAGAGGTTGAATATTAAATTTTCTGCCAACTTTTCAGCTGATGTTTATGGAACTAGGAGAGCTTTCATGTGGCTCAATTAATTCAAAGAGGTGGAATATTATATAATCTAATGTAATCTATTTGAAGTATATATTCGCTTCTGATATCTTTCACATCCAAAAGCTAATGATCAATCAGGAAAAAAAAAAATACAAAATCAAGTTCGAAATCAGAAAAATGAAGCAACATAATTTGACACATGATTTCCTTGTGCCAGACTAGGAGACCTGTAACTGATGTAAATCACCGTTACAACGTAGAATTTTGCAGTCTACTACTATTATACATGTTCTTAACAATGTTTGACTTTCGATGCCATCCTTGTAACTCCGGTATTCTTTTATACTAGCTAATAAGTCTTCCTCAATCCTCACATATTTTCAAAAAAAGAAAAAGGACTTCTTGCCATCTTTTCCAGTTGACAGATACCTAAATCAGCCAAGTAGTTTTCTCCCACTGTTAATTAGCAAGAAACCTCTAAGCCAATACATATTCTAAAGGAATCTCGTTCATTCCCAATCACGTTTCCAATGGCAAGAAACTTCAACGAAGAAACTATAATCCTTAAGTAAGAAGATTACTTTCTTCGCTGCTGCAAAAGATTACTTCTTGACAACAAATACCGACGGTCAAGAAAAATTGCCGCGATCTTTCCCGAATATGCATCTCTTGGAACAACTTTTTGGCTTTTACCATAGAAAGCTTTCAACATCCAAAGATATTTTGGAGAAAATAGATTACAATAGCTGCTAATCAGTTATATATATAACAAGGAAAATCAAGAAATAATTTTTTTTTTTTTTTTTGGTAAGAAGAAATAAGTTTTTTCGATGCTGGCTGCATAGACTAGTTCGAATTTATGCTGCATAATCTCTCTCATGTTTCAACTATTCCTCCAACAACCTGAAATCTCATCTAGTAAAGCTAACTTTAAGATATTATTCGGATTCCTAAAATATATCTAATGTATAGTCAATGTAGGATTAAATATATACCCACATAGATCCTCATATACTCATATTCAAACTCTAATATCCTTATCAGATTAAGGATCTAAAGGTAATTAAATCCAATCACAAATGCCACAATCAATCATGGGTAACCCATATGGCCCATGCTATATGCTGGATTTGTTCCGATACCATTTATCATGATCCAGGACTTATCCAAAAAAAAGAAAACCATCTAGAAGGTATCATTTGAATTATTGGTCCTATATAAATATTTAAGATTTATTCAGTGCATAGCTATTGTAGGATGAAACACACATTTGCATGGATTCTCATAACTTTCAATATCCAGGATAGCATAACAGGACTAGTTTAATTTTGTTCACTAATTACAAGTTTCAGCTAGTCTTGACAGTCGACCTGCTAACACTAGTTCAAATTTATGATGCCCAATTTCTGCCTATGGGACTTCTCAGGTGCGTCAATTGTGTGTTTAGAGGGCAGCTGCGCCCATCTTGCTCCTTCTACGTTCTTGTCTAGTGTGTGTGTGTGTGTGTGTGTGTTGTTGAGCCAAATCTTGTTTCCCGGTGAACCGCACGGAAACTTTGCCACATGATGCATCACGTAAAATAAGCTATCGAATAGCATGATCCCTAACTTTGCATCATGTACCATGATCAAGCCAAAACCTCATCTGCGTTAATTCAGCAAGTGGCATGATCCATTTGAAGATGTGAGAACCGGCTAAATGTACAAACAATTACTTCCAATAAAGTGCGAGGCAAACTAGTGAAACGAGGCTATGATGAGTTAATCATAGATGCTCCCCTCTATTCATCACAAATCTTGAGATACACACATTTTTCCTCATCGGATAATGTATCCAAATCGGATGAAGACAACGCATGCATGTCCATCCAACATGGGAAAAATACAATTCATTGTAAAGCTCTCTTTAGGACATAAATTGGAGCCTATCATCTGGGTGAGGAGATCATATGACCATATGAGGTTATGTGGAGGACAATTCTGGCAATGGCCATTAGTTTATTCTGGCCCATGCATTTTGCACTTGAATGATGCCTGTCACATCTTAAAAGGAGTATCACCATCCATCCCAACTCAACTCTGTTCCTTGTCTTATCACAAGAGAAACTATATTGCATGTCATTTGATACCTGCATCAATTTAAACGTGCATCGTGCCAATCACCTCATCTTATTTTTATAAACTCTTTTTATCGTTCGTCTGTCCTGATAATATTTAACCCACAAAAATGAGATGAGATGATTGATTTGATATACTACATCATCATGTTGGTGCACATATTGCAGTATATAATTAAAATAAATTATAAAAATATCTCATTTACTTTCGCTCAATTTCACTTACATCTTTTATATTTTAAAAAATATCAAACTAACCCTTATAGTTAACGATATGTTCCGATATAATTCAGCCATCTATTTTTATTAATAAAATTTTTTAAAATAATAAAAATATCCATCTCCTTCCTTCTCCCTCCTCCTCCATGGCCTGTATCCCTTTTTCTCCCCCTTCCTTCCTTCCTTCTCTTCTTTCTTTTCCACCCCTTCTTTTCACCCATTTCTCCTCCTCCCCTTCCTCCTCTTTCTCCCTCCTCCTTCTCCTCCCCTTTCTCCGCCCATTCTTCTCCCCTCTTTTCTCCTCCCCTTCCTTTCCATCCACTCCTCCTTCTCATCCTTTTTCTTCAATTAGCCCATAAACCATCCCTCTATACGGCAGCCTCCTCCATCTTCATCCTTTCTTGTCTTTTCCATATTCTTTCTCTCCATCCGCTTCTCCTCCCCTTCCACCTCTTTCATCCTATTTCTTGTCAACGACCCCTCTCCCCTCCTCTTCTTCCTCCTCATTCTCTTTGTCCTCATCCTATTTCTTTCTTAAACCAATCTATAAGCTTTATCTCTTTAGATGGCCCCCTCTACATTACCCTTCCTCACCGACAAAAAAATTCTTCCTTCTTCCCTTCCTCTTCACTTATTTCTTCTCCTCCATGGTAGCTTCCTCTGCCTCTTTTCCTTCCTCCTTATCCATTTCACTTCCACATCTTCTTTTTTCTCCAAACTGTCCTGTTATAGCCCAAACCCATTACAGCCCACAAAAGCCCAAAACGAAAAAAAAAAAAAAAAACAGAAACAGAGTTAAACCGGGAAGAAGACTCTTGGTAGGAGTCTTCTTCTCCGGCGAGACCTAGGGACTTTAGGAGTCCTATGATCCCTCGAAATCCTAGGACCCTCTATAAGAAGGTCTCCCCTCTCCTTGGAATCGATCCATCAGCCTCTTCCCTCTCTCCTTCTCTCCGTTTTTCTCGAAATAGAGCCGTGGACATCGTTGTGAATCCCGTCGTGATTGCCCGCCGACGAGGTTCCAAGAGACCGAGGTAAGTTCTTCTCTTTTTTTCCCTCTTCCTTCCCTTTCCTTCCATACTCTTGTGCGTGGTGGCCGGCGACGAGCGTCGTCGATTTTTGGTCGGGAAAGACCCCTGTTTTTGGGCTTATTTTTCGTGAATTTTCGGCGCCGGCGATCAAAATTGACCGCCGGCCATGTTTCCTCCGTGACCGGAGGAGCGACCCCGTCGGCTGCCGGCCTCCGCCGTGGCGGCCGCGGCCCGAACGGCCATTCAAAGCTTGAGGACCAAGAGTCCTCTGTTCCGGCGCGGGAAGAAGAAGAAGAAGAAGGAGAAAAGAAAAAGAAGAAAAAGAGGAAAAGAAAAAGAAGAAAAAGAAGAAAAGAAAAAGAAGAAAAATAAGAAAAAGAAGAAAAGAAAAAGAAGAAAAAAAAGAAAAAGGAAAAAAAAAAGGTGGAGAGAGAGAAACTCTCTCTCTCTCTCTTTAGATTATAGGATTTATGAAATTAATTAAAAAAAAATAACAATAAAAATAAAAATAAAATTAGGATGTCTATGGATTAATTCGAAAACCGGGATGCTGTCGACGAATTGATCCTAGTGGAGATATTAGATTTTAATAATTTAGTTATTTTTAATTCGATGAAATTTTGATTTAAAATATAATATTTGACATATCAGGTTCAGAGAAGGATTTTCGAGATCCCTAGAATTTCTAGTTTGGACTTTCTTTTGAGGTAAGTAGTGTTTACTTTTTACTGAATTTATCTGGTATATTATGAATTAAATAAATTTATGCATGCTTGCGATTGAAATTATTTATTGAAATAATTGCTGAAAATTATTTATGATGAAAGTTAATTGTAGAAAAATTATTTATGATTGAAGTTATTTGTTGAGCAATTATTATGATGATATATGTTCTCAAAGAATGTTATAATTGATTTGACTCGAATATCAATTAATTTTATTATTCTTGAAAATAATATATGAATTGGAAGACAATATGAAATTGACAACCTGACTGTGTTGAGGACCCCGCCAATGGGGGCATATACGTTGGCAATTGACTGTCCTGAGGATTTATGTCGCCAGTGAGACCAGCGACATGTCGCCAGATAGACCAGCGACAAAACCGCCAGTTAGACCAGCGGTTCCAAAGGACTTGGCTGCCAGATGATTCGCAGCCCACCGCGAGCAGATACGCGGTATTATGACCCTGCCACAGGGATAATGTGGTCATAGTCATGGTTGGTAAGAAAAATTTAAGAAATTGATGAATTTAAGAAGAAAAGTATAATTGAAAATTATGATGAATTGACTTTTATATATGATTGACAGTATGAATATGATTTCATGAAATTACATATTGATTTGTTATGCATAGTATTATTTGCCTGATTATTCAGTTAAAGGTATACACTGCTTACTGGGCTATTTAGCTCATGATAAGTTTTATGTTTTTCTTACAGATCCAGAAAATTAGCATGATGCGGGATTTTGGTTGGGAGAGCGATTAGAGATAGAGTTAACTCATTGATTTAGGATTTTTCTCAGAATTGATTCAGGACCTTTAGTTTTGTTTTTAGTATTGACTTTGTCAGACAGTTACTTTCTTTTGAACACTTAGTTTTGATTTGTTATTTGAACCAAGGTTTGATTATTGAATAAAGAAAAATTTATTTAACTATTTGTGAAGATATCATGATGAGATGCCTTGCATGCTTATGGAAAAAGTATTCTATAAGTATGCGGCGGTTGCCATGACCCTCGATTCAAATCTCGGATCGGGGGCATGACAATTAATATGGTATCAGAGCATAAGTAGATAGATAGAGACATGTAGAATAAAGTGAGCGAGTGATGGGTAGACATTAGGAAATTGAAAGGTTAGTTATGATGATTATGATTTGATCTGTCACAAGTTATAACCTTATTAAGGATAAGTTTTATCTCAAATCTAACATAGGTCAATATGCCTCCACGACGAGCGAGGAATACTCAAGGAGCGGTAGGAGGGACATCAAATCCACTTGGCGATAATACTCCCCAATTAAACAGCGGTACAACTCAGCAGGAGGGAATCCATGATCCTACCGAAAATACTCCGACAGTACAGGAGCCGAACATGACTCAACTGATGCAAACTCTGATCGGAGTAGTTCAAACACAGCAACAGTTACTTCAACAACAACATGCACAGCCACGTCAGCAATTTCCACCGATACCTGGACATGGAGAACATCCGATGCAGAGAAACAATATCATCGAATTTAAGAAGCTAGCTCCTCCAGCCTTCAAAGGGACCATCGAGCCACTGGAAGCAGATAACTGGATTATGAAAATGGAGAAGGCCTTCGCCGTGCAAGAATGCCACGATGAAGAGAAGATCCGCTATACAGCATATCTGTTACAAGGCGAAGCATACAACTGGTGGCGTATACTGGAACAAAAATATGAGCACGATGGGATACCACTTACTTGGGAGAGATTTCGAGATGAATTCTTTGACAAGTATTTCTCCCGAAGTGTCAGAATACAGAAAGAATAGGAGTTCATTCACCTGAGACAGGGTAACAGATCCGTTGCAGAATATGAAGCCAAATTTGTTCCGAGACTAGTTGAGATTGAGCAAGACAGAGTACACAAATTTGAAATGGGACTGAAGACAGAAATCAGGAGACAGATTGTACCCTATGAGCTAACTACCTATGCTTCAGTTGTGAACAAAGCTCTAATAATTAAGAGAGAAGCTAATGAAGCTCATGCGGAGCGTGAACGGAATCAGAAGAAGAGAAATAGGTTTAGTGAAACTCAAGGACGAAATCAGAACAATAAGGTTCCAGCAAAGAAGCCAGCAACTGATAAGAATCGTGAGAATGAGGCAGCTAGATGTTCGAGATGCGGTCGAAGAGAGCATGAGACTTCTAATTGCCCATGGAATACTGGTTCGTGTTTTAGATGTTGACAGAAAGGACACAAGATTGTAGATTGCCCGCAGATGGATGAAAATAGATCAACACAAGCAAAGGACGGAGGTCAAAGGCCGAAAACTCAAGGAAAAATCTATGCACTCACACAACAGGATGCTCAGGCCTCCAATGCTGTGGTGACAGGTACCATTCCTGTATCTGGTATTCATGCTTCAGTTTTGTTTGATTCTGGTGCTACACACTCCTTTATATCCACTACTTTTATTAGACAGCATGATATAGGTTGTGAACCCATGAAAACCAAATTATATGTTGAGACACCAGTTGGTGGTATTTTGAGTACCGAAAGTGTGTGCAAGTCATGTAGTATCAAGATAGGAGAAAGAGAATTACCGACAGATTTGGTGGTCCTGGATATGCATGATTTCGATGTCATTCTAGGAATGGATTGGCTGGCTACTTATCATGTCTCTGTGGATTGTCATGGAAAGAGAGTGAACTTTCACATACCGGGAGAATTAACTTTTAGTTTTGATGGAAGTACAGGAACCACCCCTCCACGTATTATTTCACTTGAACAAGCTAGACAGATGATAAGAAAGGGATGTAGAGGTTACCTAGTATCAATAAAGAATAAAGAACATGATGAATTGAAGTTATAGGATATTCCTATCGTAAATGAATTTTCGGATGTATTCATTGATGATTTAGTCGGACTACCCCCAGATAGAGAACTTGAATTTACTATTGAGTTGGCACCTAATACCAATCCGATTTCTAAAGCTCCTTACAGAATGGCCCCTATGGAATTAAAGGAGTTAAAAGATTAATTACAGGATTTATTGGATAAAGGTTTTATAAGGCCTAGTGTATCTCCTTGGGGAGCTCCAGTCTTATTTGTGAAGAAGAAAGATGGTAGTATGAGACTTTGTATCGACTATAGAGAGTTGAATAAAAATACTATCAGAAATAAGTATCCTCTACCTCGAATTGATGATTTGTTTGATCAGCTGCAAGGTGCACAAGTCTTTTCTAAAATTGATCTTCGTTCAGGGTATCATCAGTTAAAAATTAAAACAGAGGACATACCAAAGACGGCATTTAGAACTCGTTATGGACATTATGAATTTTTAGTGATGCCTTTTGGGTTAACCAATTCTCCAGCAGCCTTTATGGATTTAATGAACAGAATATTCAGATCTTATCTTGATAAATTTGTTGTCGTATTTATTGACGATATCTTGATATATTCAAGAAGTAAATTGGAGCATGAAGAACATTTACGATGTGTGCTACAAATATTGAGGAAAAAAAAATTTTATGCCAAATTTAAGAAGTATGAATTTTGGTTGGACAAATTAGCCTTTTTAGGACACATCGTATCTAAAGATGGAATTTCTGTGGATCCAGCAAAAGTGAAAGCTGTGATGCAGTGGAACAGACCTACAAATATTTTTGAGATTCGAAGTTTTCTGGGAATGGCAGGATATTACAGACGATTTGTAGAAGGATTTTTCCACATAGCTGCACCTTTGACTCGTCTTACTCAAAAAGAAGTTAAATTCGAGTGGTCTGAAGATTGTGAACAGAGTTTTCAAGAATTAAAACAACGATTAGTGTCAGCCCCTATCCTTACTATACCAACAGGAGATGAAGGTTTCACATTATATAGTGATGCATCTAAAAAGGGACTCGGATGTGTATTAATGCAACATGGTAAGGTAGTAGCCTATGCCTCAAGATAATTGAAACCATATGAACAAAATTATCCGACACATGATTTGGAATTAGCTGCAGTAATTTTTGCCCTAAAAATTTGAAGACATCATTTATACGGTGCGCAGTGTGAAGTGTTTACAGATCATAAGAGTTTGAAGTATATTTTTACACAGAAAGAATTAAACATGAGACAGAGAAGGTGGTTAGAACTATTAAAGGATTATGATTTAACAATCCATTATCATCCGAAAAAAGCTAATGTTGTTGCTGATGCCCTTAGTAGAAAATCTATGGGAAATTTGACGGTTTTAATCACACACCAAAGTCAATTGTTAAAGGATATAAGAAAATTGGAATTAGACATTCGAATATATGACTCAACAGTACGGTTAGCCAACATGAGGGTTCAGCCAACACTCATTGAAAGAATTTTCGTTGCCCAGAATGATGATCCCCAACTAATAAAAATAAGAAATTCAGTGGAAGCTGGTGTTCAATCTGAATTCAAGATACATGAAGATGGTTCGTTAAGGTTCGACAACAGGATTTGCGTACCCAATGATTCAGCACTCAAGCATGAAATACTTCAGGAAGCACACCAGACCGGTTATACAGTTCATCCGGGAGGTACCAAGATGTATAGAGACTTAAAAGAAATGTACTGGTGGAATAATATGAAGAGAGAGATCGCTCAATTCGTGGCTCAATGTTTGGTGTGTCAACAAGTTAAAGCTGAACATCAGAGACCTGCGGGACTACTTCAACCTCTTGATATTCCAGTCTGAAAGTGGGAACATATCACTATGGATTTTGTAACTGGACTACCGAAGACCCCCAGTAAAAATGATGCAGCCTGGGTGATTGTGGATCGATTGACAAAGTCTGCACACTTTCTACCAATTAGAGTTGGATTTACCTTGGAAAGACTAGCAAAGTTGTATATGAAAGAAATTGTAAGGCTACATGGAATTTCAATGACCATCGTATCGGATCGAGACACCAGATTTGTATCACAGTTTTGGAAGAGCTTACACAAGGCATTAGGAACAAAATTAAACTTCAGTACAGCTTTTCATCTACAGACTGATGGTCAGTCAGAGAGAACTATTCAGATCTTAGAAGATATGTTGAGAACCCGTATTTTGGATATGAAGAGTTCATGGGATGAGCATCTACCTTTGATTGAGTTCGCTTACAATAACAGTTATCAGGCTAGCATTGGTATGGCACCTTACGAAGCTTTATATGGTAGAAGATGTCGATCACCGATTCACTGGGATGATGTCGGTGAGCGAAGAATATTGAGTCCCGAACTTGTTCAACAAGCAGTCGAGAAGATTCAATTAATTAAAGATCGACTTCGGGCAGCACAAAGCAGACAGAAAAGCTATGCAGACAACAGGAGACGGAAATTAGAATTTCAAGTCGGTGACCATGTGTTTCTCAAAGTATCTCCTTCAAAAGGAATCTCAAGATTTGGCATTCGTGGCAAATTGAATCCTAGATATGTGGGTCCGTTTGAGATTTTGGAAAGAATTGGTGAGGTGGCTTATCGACTTGCCTTACCCCCTTCACTTGCAGGAGTACATAATGTTTTTCATGTTTCTATGTTAAAAAAATATTTATCAGATCCAAGTCACATCGTGGAACTTGAACCAGTACAAGCCAGGAAGGATCTAACATATGAAGAATACCCGATACGGATCGTAGACCGTAAAGAACAGGTGCTGAGACGTCGCATCATTCCTTATGTCAAGGTACAGTGGAGTCGGCATTCAGAAAGAGAAGCTACTTGGGAGCTAGAGGAAGAAATGAAGCAAAAATATCTCCAGCTTTTCGAGACTACAGGTATGAAAAATTTTGAGGACGAAATTTCTTTTTAGGGGTGAAGAATGTTATAGCCCAAACCCATTACAGCCCACAAAAGCCCAAAACGAAAAAAAAAAAAAAAAACAGAAACAGAGTTAAACTGGGAAGAAGACTCCCGGTAGGAGTCTTCTTCTCCGGCGAGACCCAGGGACTTTAGGAGTCCTAGGATCCCTCAAAATCCTAGGACCCTCTATAAGAAGGTCTCCCCTCTCCTTGGAATCGATCCATCAGCCTCTTCCCTCTCTCCTTCTCTCCGTTTTTCTCGAAATAGAGCCGTGGACACCGTTGTGAATCCCGTCGTGATTGCCCGCCGACGAGGTTCCAAGAGGTCGAGGTAAGTTCTTCTCTTTTTTCCCCTCTTCCTTCCCTTTCCTTCCATGCCCTTGTGCGTGGTGGCCGGCGACGAGCGTCGTCGATTTTTGGTCGGGAAAGACCCCTGTTTTTGGGCTTATTTTTCGTGAATTTCCGGCGCCGGCGATCAAAATTGACCGCCGGCCATGTTTCCTCCGTGATCGGAGGAGCGGCCCCGTCGGCTGCCGGCCTCCGCCGTGGCGGTCGCGGCCCGAATGGCCGTTCAAAGCCTGAGGACCAAGAGTCCTCTGTTCTGGCGCGGGAAGAAGAAGAAGAAGGAGGAGAAAAGAAAAAGAAGAAAAAGAGGAAAAGAAAAAGAAGAAAAAGAAGAAAAGAAAAAGAAGAAAAAGAAGAAAAAGAAGAAAAGAAAAAGAAGAAAAAGAAGAAAAAGGAAAAAAAAAAGGGGCGGAGAGAGAGAAACTCTCTCTCTCTCTCTTTAGATTATAGGATTTATGGAATTAATTAAAAAAAATAGCAATAAAAATAAAAATAAAATTAGGATGTCTATGGATTAATTCGAAAATCGGGATGCTGTCGACGAATTGATCCTAGTGGGGATATTAGATTTTAATAATTTAGTTATTTTTAATTCGATGAAATTTTGATTTAAAATATAATATTTGACATATCAGGTTCAGAGAAGGATTTTCGAGATCCCTAGAATTTCTAGTTTGGACTTTCTTTTGAGGTAAGTAGTGTTTACTTTTTACTGAATTTATCTGGTATATTATGAATTAAATAAATTTATGCACGCTTGCGATGGAAATTATTTATTGAAATAATTACTGAAAATTATTTATGATGAAAGTTAATTGTAGAAAAATTATTTATGATTGAAGTTATTTGTTGAGCAATTATTATGATGATATATGATCTCAAAGAATGTTATAATTGATTTGACTGAATATCAATTAATTTTATTATTCTTGAAAATAATATATGAATTGGAAGACAATATGAAATTGACAACCTGACTGTGTTGAGGACCCCGCCAATGGGGGCATATACGTTGGCAATTGACTGTCCTGAGGATTTATATCGCCAGTGAGACCAGCGACATGTCGCCAGATAGACCAGCGACAAAACCGCCAGTTAGACCAGCGGTTCCAAAGGACTTGGCTGCCAGATGATTCGCAGTCCACCGCGAGCAGATATGCGGTATTATGACCCTGCCACAGAGATAATATGGTCATAGTCATGGTTGGTAAGAAGAATTTAAGAAATTGATGAATTTAAGAAGAAAAGTATAATTGAAAATTATGATGAATTGACTTTTATATATGATTGACAGTATGAATATGATTTCATGAAATTACATATTGATTTGTTATGCATAGTATTATTTGCCTGATTATTCAGTTAAAGGTATACACTGCTTACTGGGCTATTTAGCTCATGATAAGTTTTATGTTTTTTTTACAGATCCAGAAAATTAGCATGATGCGGGATTTCGGTTGGGAGAGCGATTAGAGATGGAGTTAACTCATTGATTTAGGATTTTTCTCAAAATTGATTCAGGACCTTTAGTTTTGTTTTTAGTATTGACTTTGTCAGACAGTTACTTTCTTTTGAACACTTAGTTTTGATTTGTTATTTGAACCAAGGTTTGATTATTGAATAAAAAAAAATTTATTTAACTATTTGTGAAGATATCATGATGAGATGCCTTGCATGCTTATGAGAAAAGTATTCTATAAGTATGCGGCGGTTGCCATGACCCTCGATTCAAATCTCGGGTCGGGAGCGTGACATGTCCATAAACCATCCTCTTCATGGCGGCCCCTTCCACCTCCATTTCTTCCCATTGGCAACATATTCTTTCCCCTCTTCTTCCTCTCCATCCTCTTCTCCTTCTTGTCCTCTTTCTCCTTCTCTAATTCATGATCATTCTTCCCTCATTTCTTTTTTTTTCATCTATTTTTTCTTTTCATCTTCTTCCTCCTCAAGTCCATCCATGAACAAGGAATATTTTCATCCAATGAAAAAGAAATCTAATACGATTTATTGATAAAATGAATGACTGAACCACATTGAAATATATCGCTAATTAAAAGGATTAGTTTGATATTTTTAAAAATATAAAGATGTAAATAAAATTAAATTAAAATTAAAAAAAATATTTTTATAATTTATTTTTATTTTTGCTAATTTATTATACGGTGGTTGAGGAATATGTAAGGGCATATGAGTGTGACGTGATGGTTGGGGCATCATAAGCGGAGAGCAGCGGTAGCTTGTAATGGTTTCTTTCCCTTCCCGTCTTGATCCAAAGGTGAGAAAGGACTTGTTAATGCACGTCAAAAAAATACGCAATTATGTTTCACACCACTTTATGGACGGCACCAAAGTAGAGACTCTCGGATGGTTGGAGGAAGCTGGGGAACCCTCTCTTTCCACGAGGGTTAGTTGCCAACTACCATCTCAATGTTACATGGAATCGCTGATGGATTAAATATACCAACAGCCGTGACTCTTTGTCGTGCGAGTCAGTCCACTCTACGTGGCAACGTCGGTCAAAGGTAGTCAGATTGGGTTCATTGAAGGACCGGGCAACTCAAAACAAACCCAGCCCAACCTAGGCCTAACTCAAACTCTACCCATGGTAAAAGGCTCCAAACCTGAACTGAATCCATAATACTATAAAAAGTTCAAAATCCATAATTTGGCTTGACCTGATCGAACCCAAATCTATTCAGGCAACAGATCATAAAAAGTCGAGTCAAATTTTCCGTTTGCATGGTTCGGTTCATTGTTAAGATGGGTTGAGTACTGGTTAAGGTATTTGGCCTAGGTTGGGAATCCATCAGATTCAACCTGCCCAAAATGCGTCCAAAAAGTGACATCTTCTTTATGGAAAAGGTGAAAAAAAAAAAAAAAAAAAAGGCAAAGAGAAGTAGCTATGTTCCAAGGATGGCACCGTAGGAAACCTACCCCAAGTACAAGGCCGGAAGTTTCTCAGAATGAGACATGCCTTGGACCCATGTACTCAATTGTTGTCTCCTACGAGTCTCTTGGTCAAGGAAGGCACTTTGCAACTTCTCTTTAAGGAAGCCACTAGCATCTGCGTTCTGGTGTGTGGCACATGGCATAGAAAGGACCGAGTGCCACAGAAAAATAAACAGATTCCAGGCTAGGAAGGCCGGAGAAAAGGAGGCCCGTCAGGAAGAGTCATTTCAAAGTAAAGGCAATTATATGATGGAAGGCAAGAAGATGCCATGAAGAAAGCATGGTGGAAATAGGAAAAAAAGAAGATACACGGAAAATCTAAAGCTTGAACCACACGATACTAAGAAATGAGAGCACCAATGACCATGGATAAAATGGTCCGGATCTCCTTTATTTTGGTTGAAAAAAAAAAAAAAAAAAAAGCCCAAGATTTTAGCCAGTGAGAACCACGCAGACCATATAATTTGCTGAATTACAGCAAGCAAAGAAATTTTACTACGATACTTCAAAAGATATTTTAGTCTTTTAATAATTTTTTATCTATTTTTGATCATTAGATTGAATGTAGACCATTCAGATTTTAGCTTGGTGGAGTACCAATATACATGACTGGTGTAGTAAATAAATTAAAGGCAAGAATTATTTCATACTACTATCAAATTATTATTATTTTTTTATCAAAAAATCTTCGTTTCTCCATGGATCGCCTAGGGGAGGCACTGGTGTCTGCAAGCCGTGGAGGGAGAGTACAGAGGAGTTGCGGGCACTAGGGATGAGGCGGCGGCACTGGCACAGAGAAGCCACGGACTGCAGAGAGGTGGGCATAGAAGCCATCAGTGCTAGGGAAAGGAGGTGGCGAGGGGCGTGTGTGGTGGGGAAACCGTGAGCGCGTGGCACGAAGAGGGGAGACTGAGGGTGGAAGATTTGTGTCCGGAAAGGGGGCGGTGGGAGGCATGTGTGGTGGGGAAATCGTGCCAAGGAAGGGGGTGGGGGTGGGGGTGGGAGGTAGGGTGGGAACCGCAGGGGGGTGGATCATGTGGGAATGGATGAGCATAGAAGCCACCGGCACCCCGAGGGGGTGTGTGGTGGGGAAACCACTAGGGGCGTGCTGCTTGGGAGGGGGGGGCGATGGTGTGGGGCAGTGCGCAGAGCTACCACGATGCCAATGGAGGGGGGTCGGGGGACAGCGAAGAAGCTGCGGGTTACACCAGAGAGGGGCGGTGCACGAAAGAGCTGCGGTGGGGGGCATGGCATGTAAAGGAGCCCCGACATCGAGGGGGAGGTACGCAGAGGAGCTCGACGCCCGAGGGGTGGGGGCGGTGCACAGGAGAGTCGTGGCGCCCAAGACTGTGGAGAAACCAGGGGGTGGTGTCACAGAGGAGATGCGAAGTCGGGGGGAGGGGGCTGCCTGGGGGGGCACGGTGCACCAGAGGATGGGGGTGCGCAGAGAGCCACGATGTCGAAGGCAGCACTCAGGACCGAGAGCGAGGAGACGCGGATCGCTGGTGGGGGTGGGTTTGGAGGGGGGTGGAGTCGTCAGTGAGTGGCCCAGGGAGGGGGGGATGCCACGTGAAGGATCTGCGGGTGGCGTCACTCGAGGGAGGGGTGAGCACGGAGAAGCCATAGGCAGCAGGTTGGAGAAGAACGAAAAAAATATAATAATAAAATATTATTTTTTAAAAAATAATAAAATATATAAAAATTATAATATATAATATCTTAAATGCCTTTTATAATCTATATAATACATTAAAGGGGAGCTAGTGCTTTTCCAGTGCAACAAGTGCCGCACATCCAGCATTCCATTTGTTGTCTTACGCGTCTGCCACATGTCAACCATCTAATGGTTCTTTGTTTTGCATTTAAAATGATAGATGCTATTGCTTGAGGATAATATTTAAAATATCAAATAATAAATGAGCCCAAAACAAAGAATGAGGATAATATTAATAAAAAAAATTATATTCGCATGCTAGTGGCAGAGGCAAATTGCCGCTTCTACCTGTCATTTGATGATAATATTTAAAATATAAAATAATAAATGAGCCTAAAACAGAGAATGAAGATAATATTTAAAATATCATATAATAAAAATAAAATAATAAAAAAAATAGCTAAATTTGCATGCCGGTGGCAGAGGCAACTTGCTGATCCTGTCTGCCGCTTGATTCCAATAAATTCATATTAATAATGTTGGCCGTCGGGGGGAGGATGTCGTTCGATCCAATTAATGACTGATATATTAAAAAAAATTACACCAGAATTATGTGCTTGAAAACTACTTACATGATGGCAGAACCCACTTGCTGGGCCACAAAGAGCAGTTTAAGAGGGAGATAGGATCTTCTGGTGATTCCACCTGAATCGTGGATCTAGACTGCTGCATAATAGATGGTTGGAAAGAATAATAGATCGATTTGACAGGCTAATGGTAATTTTGATGGAGAGTTACACGGAGTCACGGAGAGAGATGATGGAGGAGATAGGTCAGTAGAGGAAGATAAAGTGGATCTATATATATCCTCTCCTCTAGATGACAGGAGGCAACCGTGCATGAAAGAAGATTTTAGTGGTGAGTTTTTTTTTTAACATATAATAGATCTATATCCTCACATTCTACAATCTCATCAAACTAATTGGGGTGGTTGCTATAGGTGTGCTGTAGCCATCCGAACCCTTTACTGCATCATCTAAGGAAGAAAGGAGAATTCGGTAAGTTTAGTTTTTTTTAAGTACCATCAAAGCAATGGGGGCTTGCTGTGATAGCCTTCCTCTTTCAGAGCAAGGGATGTCTCATTTCCCTTTCACCATCAGAGCAAGGGGAGTTGCTGCATCATTTGGCATCCTTCCTGTTCCCCTGCCACATCATCTGGGTAAAGGGTTATCATGATCAACATGGTTGTAAAAATCACTATTTATCCCAGATTGGAAAGGTTGCTGCCTGCGGTAGTCTCCAATTTCCAGAAATCACTATGGATGGTGCTTTACTAGGCATCCATGGTGACACTGAGGAAACGATGGCAGGGGTTGGGATGGTTGCTGGACTTCAGCCCCCCCCAATCCCTTCCCTTCCCCCCCAGATTGGATCACGGGTTCGGGTAGATCGATTGAATGGGTCTGGATAGATAGGGTGAATTTGGGAAACGGATTCGATCTAAAGAACCAGATTTTCTCCATGGGTTTGGCTATTGGATCATGATTTATTGGGTTATTGGGCTATCGGGCTATTAGGCTATTGGACAATCAGGTGATGGTTTATTGGTTATTGGATTAATTGGATTGGGGTTGGAATATTTAGGGTCAAGGTTAGGATTCTGATTGAGGCCAGGAGCAAGTGGCTTGGGGTTAAATTGGTGGTCGGGTCAGCCTGCATTTTCTGATAGGGTCTGATCTGGGCTCAGGGTTAGGTTTGTTCCTGCTTATAGTCGGCATCAAGTAGGTTGATTTGGGATGATGGTTTGGTTGAGCAAGATTTTTTGGATAGGGTTCACTATGGGTTGAGGGTTAGGGTTTAGGGTTCGATCCGAGCTTACGGTTAGGGTTGGCTTCTGATGGGCATCAGTATCAGGATGCCTGAGTTAAGGTTCGGGTTAGGATCTGGTCTGCGAAGAGAGAACGTCGAAGGATGTTGAGGGCGGCATGCGGCGAGGATCCAGAATAGTAGAATCGAGATGACGATCGGTGGATTAACGGTCAGTGTGGGGAAAGATTAGGGTTTGGTCGAAGAGAGTAGCGATGGTGATGGGTTAGGATTTAGGTTGCGGGTGGGGTTAGAATTTCAGAGGGAGGCATCGGGATGTCTGAGGTTTTAGGGTTGGGATGAGTAGGGCCCAAATTAGGGTTAGGATTCAAATGGGGATGGCAGTTGGGAGGATGGGGTCGGCATGGGGCTTTGGGTTAGAGCTGAGATTTGGGGTTTTGTAGATGGAAATGGTGAGTGGGATGCATAGGATCCAAATTAGGTTTAGGGTTTAGATGGAGATGTGGTTTTGGAAGGATTAGGGTTAGTATCGGGGCTTCAGCTAGGGCTATGGTTGGGGTTTTGGAGATGGGAGTGGTGACAGAGAAGCCTAGCAGATGGAAAAGGGAGGAGCCTAGCAGAGGAGCCTAGCAGAGAATAAAGATAGGATAGTAAGGATAAAAAAAGGGAGAGAAGAAGCGAGGGATCGGCGAGGTTAGGGCTAGGAGAGGAAGAGGCAAGGGAAAAGGAAAGAAGGAAAAATAAAAGGTTTGGGGGGACAGATTGGGTTGGGGTTGTGGGTGTGGGAAGACAAGGTGAGGGTTAGGAGATGAAGAATGGAGGGAAAAAGAGAGAAAAAAAAGGGGTTTGGGGGATGGATCGGCGGATGAGGAAAAGGAATAGGAGAAAAGATAGTAGTGATGACGGCGAGCCAGCACCGATGCAACTTGCAAATGGCAGCTTTCTCAATGGCATAATGAGGGATGGATCCACGATTATGGACTTCGATGGATCGGCGGATGAGGAAAAGGAATAGGAGAAAAGATAGTAGTGATGACGGCGAGCCAGCACCGATGCAACTTGCAAATGCAGCTTTCTCAATGGCATAATGAGGGATGGATCCACGATTATGGACTTCAATGCCTTCTATGCGAGTCCTCAATCGTTGGAATCAACGCATAGTAGGGGGCTCCAATCAATAGTGGTGGTGGAAAGGAGCATCGGAGGTGAGGGCAGGAGGAGAAGCAGCGTCGAGGGGATGAATGGCAGTAGATAAGGGATCGGGATGCGAGTGGTCACGGGGGGGGTGTTGGGGAGTGGATTTGGGGTTTGGATCAACGAAAGCTTCTGAAGAGAGAGAGGGGGTGGGGTGGGGAGGACAGGAGGAGGAGCGACGGAGGTGAGTGATGAAAAGGGGACAAACAATGGCAGGTGAGAGATCGGGATGTGAGTGGCCGTCAGGGGGGTGTTGCGGGGGGGGGAGGGGGTTGGGTTTGGAGTGTTGGAACCTTCTGGAAAAGGAGAGGG